>NC_091989.1:74283940-74556762 GCF_044704955.1 Pristiophorus japonicus | reverse complement strand
CAGTTCCGGGTGTATGTGGTCAGTCAGTGTCGGGGTGTATGGGGTCAGTCAGTGTCGGGGTGTATGGGGTCAGTCAGTGTCGGGGTGTATGAGGTCAGTCAGTGTCGGGGTGTATGGGGTCAGTCAGTGTCGGGGTGTATGGTGGCAGTCAGTGTCGGGGTGTATGGGGTCAGTCAGTGTCTGGGTGTTTGGTGTCAGTCAGTGTCGAGGTGTATGGGGTCAGTCAGTTTCGGGGTGTATAGGGTCAGTCAGTGTCGGGGTGTATGGGGTCAGTCAGTGTCGGGGTTCATGGGGTCAATGTCGGGGTGTATGGTGTCAGTCAGTGTCGGGGTGTATGGGGTTAGTCAGTGTCGGGGTGTATGGAGTCAGTGTCCGAGTGTATGGGGTCAGTCGGTGTCGGGGTGCATGGGGTCAGTCAGTGTCCGGGTGTTTGGGGTCAGTCAGTGTCGGGGTGTATGGGGTCAGTCAGTGTCGGCGTATATGGGGTCAGTCAGTGTCGGGGTGTTTGGGGTCAGTCAGTGTCGGGGTTCATGGGGTCAATGTCGGGGTGTATGGTGTCACTCTGTGTTGGGGTGTATGGGGTTAGTCAGTGTCGGGGTGTATGGAGTCAGTGTCCGGGTGTATGGGGTCAGTCGGTGTCGGGGTTTATGGGGTCAGTCAGTGTCCGGGTGTTTGGGGTCAGTCGGTGTCGGGGTGTATGGGGTCAGTCAGTGTCGGGGTATATGGGGTCAGTCAGTGTCGGGGTGTATGGGGTCAGTCAGTGTCGGGGTTCATGGGGTCAATGTCGGGGTGTATGATGTCAGTCAGTGTCGGGATGTTTGGGGTTAGTCAGTGTCGGGGTGTATGGGGTCAGTCAGTGTCGGGGTGTATGGGGTCAGTTGGTGTCGGTGTGTATGGGGTCAGTCAGTGTCCGGGTGTTTGGGGTCAGTCTGTGTCGGGGTGTATGGGCTCAGTCAGTGTCGGGTTGTATGTGGTCAGTCAGTCTCGGGGTGTATGTGGTCAGTCAGTTTCGGAGTATATGGGGTCAGTCAGTGTCGGGGTGTATGGGGTCAGTCAGTGTCGGGTGTATGGGGTCAGTCAGTCTGCAGGTGTATGGGATCAGTCAGTGTCGGATTGTATGGGGTCAGTCAGTGTCGGGGTGTATGTGTTCAGTCAGTGTCCGAGTGTATGGGGTCAGTCAGTTACGGGGTGTTTGTGGTCAGTCAGTGTCGGGGTGTATAGGGTCAGTCAGTGTCGGGGTGTATGCGGTCAGTCAGTTCCGGGTGTATGTGGTCAGTCAGTGTCGGTGTGTATGGGGTCAGTCAGTGTCGGGGTGTATGGGGTCAGTCAGTGTCGGGGTGTATGAGGTCAGTCAGTGTCGGGGTGTATGGGGTCAGTCAGTGTCGGGGTGTATGGTGTCAGTCAGTGTCGGGGTGTATGGGGTTAGTCAATGTCTGGGTGTTTGGTGTCAGTCAGTGTCGAGGTGTATGGGGTCAGTCAGTTTCGGGGTGTATAGGGTCAGTCAGTGTTGGGGTGTATGGGGTCAGTCAGTGTCGGGGTTCATGGGGTCAATGTCGGGGTGTATGGTGTCAGTCAGTGTCGGGGTGTATGGGGTTAGTCAGTGTCGGGGTGTATTGAGTCAGTGTCCGAGTGTATGGGGTCAGTCGGTGTCGGGGTGTATGGGGTCAGTCAGTGTCCCGGTGTTTGGGGTCAGTCAGTGTCGGGGTGTATGGGGTCAGTCAGTGTCGGGGTGTATGTGGTCAGTCAGTGTCGGAGTATATGGGGTCAGTCAGTGTCGGGGTGTATGGGGTCATTCAGTGTCGGGGTGTATGGGGTCAGTCAGTGTCCGGGTGTTTGGTGTCAGTCAGTGTCGAGGTGTATGGGGTCAGTCAGTTTCGGGGTGTATAGGGTCAGTCAGTGTCCGGGTGTATGGGGTCAGTCAGTGTCCGGGTGTATGGGGTCAGTCAGTGTCGGGGAGTATGGGGTCAGTCCGTCTCCAGGTGTATGGGGTCAGTCAGTGTCGGGGTGTATGGGGTCAGTCAGTGTCGGGGTGTATGGGGTCAGTCAGTTTCGGGGTGTATGGGGTCTGTCAGTGTCGGGGTGTATGGGGTCACAGTGTCGGGGTGTATGGGGTCAGTCAGTTTTGGGGTGTATGGGGTCAGTGTCGGGTGTATGGGGTCAGTCAGTGTCGGGGTGTATGGGGTCACTCAGTGTCGGGGTGTATGGGGTCAGTCAGTGTCAGGGTGTATGAGGTCAGGCAGTGTCGGGGTGTATGGGGTCACAGTGTCAGGATATATGGGGTCAGTCAGTGTCGGGGTGTATGGGGTGAGTGTCGGGGTGTATGGGGTCAGTGCCGGGGTGTATGGGGTCAGTCAGAGTCGGGGTGCATGAGGTCAGTCAGTGTCGGGGTGTATGGGGTCTGTCAGTGTCGGGGTGTATGGGGTCAGTCAGTGTCGGGTTTTATGGGGTCAGTCATTGCCCGGGTGTATGAGAACAGTCAGTTTCGGGGTGTATGAGGTCCGTCAGTGTCGGGGTGTATGGGGTCAGTCGGTGTCGGGGTGTATGGGGTCAGTCAGTGTCGGGGTGTATGGGATCAGTCAGTGTCGGGGTGTATGGGGTCAGTCAGTGTCGGGGTTCATGGGGTCAATGTCGGGGTGTATGGTGTCAGTCAGTGTCGGGGTGTATGGGGTTCGTCAGTGTCGGGGTGTATGGAGTCAGTGTCCGGGTGTATGGGGTCAGTCAGTGTCCGGGTGTATGGGGTCAGTCAGTGTCGGGGAGTATGGGGTCAGTCAGTCTCCAGGTGTATGGGGTCAGTCAGTGTCGGGGTGTATGGGGTCAGTCAGTGTTGGGGAGTATGGGGTCAGTCAGTGTCGGGGTGTATGGGATCAGTAAGCGTCGGGGTGTATGTGGTCACAGTGTCGGGGTGTATGGGGTCAGTCAGTTTCGGGGTGTATGGTGTCAGTCAGTGTCGGGGTGTATGTGGTCACAGTGTCGGGGTGTATGGGTTCAGTCAGTTTTGGGGTGTATGGTGTCAGTCAGTGTCGGGGTGTATGGGGTCAGTCAGTGTTGGGATGTATGGGGTCACTCAGTGTCGGGGTGTATGGGGTCAGTCAGTGTCAGAGTGTATGGGGTCAGTCAGTGTCGGGGTGTATGGGGTCACAGTGTCGGGGTGTATCGGGTCAGTCAGTTTCGGGGTGTATGGGGTCATTCAGTGTCGGGGTGTATGGGGTCAGTCAGTTTCGGGGTGTATGGGGTCAGTCAGTGTCCGGGTGTATGTGGTCAGTCAGTGTCGGGGTGTATGGGGTCACAGTGTCGGGGTGTATCGGGTCAGTCAGTTTCGGGGTGTTTGGGGTCAGTCAGTGTCGGAGTGTATGGGGTCAGTCAGTTTCGGGGTGTATGGGGTCAGTCAGTGTCCGGGTGTATGTGGTCAGTCAGTGTCGGGGTGTATGGGGTCAGTCAGTGTCACGGTGTATGGGGTCAGTCGATGTCCGGGTGTATGGGATCAGTCAGTGTCGGGGTGTATGGCGTCAGTCAGTGTCGGGGTGTATGTGGTCAGTCACTGTCGGAGTGTATGGGATCAGTCAGTGTCGGGGTGTATGGGGCCAGTCAGTCTCCAGGTGTATGGGATCAGTCAATGTCGGGGTGTATGCGGTCAGTCAGTGTCGGGGTGTATGGGGTCAGTCAGTGTCGGGGTGTATGGGGTCAGTCAGTGTCGGGATGTATGGGGTCAGTCAGTGTCCGGTTGTTTGGGGTCAGTCAGTGTCGAGGTGTATGGGGTCAGACAGTGTCAGGGTGTATGGGGTCAGTCAGAGTTGGTGTGTATGGGGTCAGTCAGTGTCGGGGTGTATGGGGTCAGTCAGTCGGGGTGTATGTGGTCAGTGAGTGTTGGGGTGGATAGGGTCAGTCAGTGTCAGGGTGTATGGGCTCTGTCAGTTTCCGGGTGTATGGGGTCTGTAAGTGTTGGGGTATACGGGGTCAGTCAGTGTCGGGGTGTATGGGATCAGTCAGTGTTGGGGTGCATGGGGTCAGTCAGTCTTCGGGTGTATGGGGTCAGTCAGTGTCGGGGAGTATGGGGTCCGTCAATCTCCAGGTGTATGGGGTCAGTCAGTGTCGGGGTGTATGGGGTCAGTCAGTGTCGGGGTGTATTGGGTCAGTCAGTGTCCGGGTGTATGTGGTCAGTCAGTGTCGGGGTGTATGGGGTCAGTCAGTGTCGGGGTATATAGGGTCAGTAAGTCTCGGTGTGTATGGGGTCACATTGTCGGGGTGTATGGGGTCAGTCAGTTTCGGGGTGTATGGGGTCAGTCAGTGTCGGGGTGTATGGGGTCACAGTGTCGGGTTGTATGGGGTCAGTCAGTTTTGGGGTGTATGGGGTCAGTCAGTTTCGGGGTTTATGGGGTCAGTCAGTGTCGGGGTGTATGTGGTCAGTCAGTGTCGGGGTGTATGTGGTCAGTCAGTCTCGGGGTGTATGTGGTCAGTCAGTGTCGGAGTATCTGGGGTCAGTCAGTGTCGGGGTGTATGGGGTCAGTCAGTGTCGGGGTGTATGGGGTCAGTCAGTCTCCAGGTGTATGGGATCAGTCAGTGTCGGATTGTATGGGGTCAGTCAGTGTCGGGGTGTATGTGTTCAGTCAGTGTCCGAGTGTATGGGGTCAGTCAGTTACGGGGTGTTTGTGGTCAGTCAGTGTCGGGGTGTATAGGGTCAGTCAGTGTCGGGGTGTATGGGGTCAGTCAGTTCCGGCTGTATATGGTCAGTCAGTGTCGGGATGAATGGGGTCAATCAGTGTCGGGGTGTATGGGGTCAGTCAGTGTCGGGGTGTATGAGGTCAGTCAGTGTCGGGGTGTATGGGGTCAGTCAGTGTCGGGGTGTATGGTGTCAGTCAGTGTCGGGGTGTATGGGGTCAGTCAGTGTCGGGGTGTATGGGGTCAGTCAGTGTCGGGGTATATGGGGTCAGTCAGTGTCGGGGTGTATGGGGTCAGTCAGTGTCGGGGTTCATGGGGTCAATGTCGGGGTGCATGGGGTCAGTCAGTGTCGGGGTGTATGAGGTCAGTCAGTGTCGGGGTTTATGGGGTCAGTCAGTGTCGGGGCGCATGTGGTCAGTCAGTGTCGGGGTGTATGTGGTCAGTCAGTCTCGGGGTGTATGTGGTCAGTCAGTGTCGGAGTATATGGGGTCAGTCAGTGTCGGGGTGTATGGGGTCAGTCAGTGTCGGGGTGTATGGGGTCAGTCAGTCTCCAGGTGTATGGGATCAGTCAGTGTCGGATTGTATGGGGTCAGTCAGTGTCGGGGTGTATGTGTTCAGTTAGTGTCCGAGTGTATGGGGTCAGTCAGTTACGGGGTGTTTGTGGTCAGTCAGTGTCGGGGTGTATAGGGTCAGTCAGTGTCGGGGTGTATGGGGTCAGTCAGTTCCGGGTGTTTGTGGTCAGTCAGTGTCGGGGTGTATGGGGTCAGTCAGTGTCGGGGTGTATGGGGTCAGTCAGTGTCGGGGTGTATGAGGTCAGTCAGTGTCGGGGTGTATGGGGTCAGTCAGTGTCGGGGTGTATGGTGTCAGTCAGTGTCGGGGTGTATGGGGTCAGTCAGTGTCTGGGTGTTTGGTGTCAGTCAGTGTCGAGGTGTATGGGGTCAGTCAGTTTCGGGGTGTATAGGGTCAGTCAGTGTCGGGGTGTATGGGGTCAGTCAGTGTCGGGGTTCATGGGGTCAATGTCGGGGTGTATGGTGTCAGTCAGTGTCGGTGTGTATGGGGTTAGTCAGAGTCGGGGTGTATGGAGTCAGTGTCCGAGTGTATGGGGTAAGTCGGTGTCGGGGTGTATGGGGTCAGTCAGTGTCCGGGTGTTTGGGGTCAGTCAGTGTCGGGGTGTATGGGGTCAGTCAGTGTCGGCGTATATGGGGTCAGTCAGTGTCGGCGTGTATGGGGTCAGTCAGTGTCGGGGTGTATGGAGTCAGTGTCCGGGTGTATGGGGTCAGTCGGTGTCGGGGTGTATGGTGTCAGTCAGTGTCGGGGTATATGGGGTCAGTCAGTGTCGGGGTGTATGGTGTCAGTCAGTGTCGGGGTTCATGGGGTCAATGTCGGGGTGTATGGTGTCAGTCAGTTTCGGGGTGTATGGGGTTAGTCAGTGTCGGGGTGTATGGGGTCAGTTAGTGTCGGGGTATATGGGGTCAGTCAGTGTCGGGGTGTATGGTGTCAGTCAGTGTCGGGGTTCATGGGGTCAATGTCGGGGTGTATGGTGTCAGTCAGTTTCGGGGTGTATGGGGTTAGTCAGTGTCGGGGTGTATGGGGTCAGTTAGTGTCGGGGTGTATGGGGTCAGTCAGTGTCGGGGTATATGGGGTCAGTCAGTGTCGGGGTGTATGGGGTCAGTCAGTGTCGGGGTGTATGGGGTCACAGTGTCGGGGTGTATGGGGTCAGTCAGTTTTGGGGTGTATGGGGTCAGTCAGTGTCGGGGTGTATGGGCTCAGTCAGAGTCGGGGTGTATGGGGTCAGTCAGTGTCGGGGTTTATGGGGTCAGTCAGTGCCGGGGTGCATGTGGTCAGTCAGTGTCGGGGTGTATGTGGTCAGTCAGTCTCGGGGTGTATGTGGTCAGTCAGTGTCGGAGTATATGGGGTCAGTCAGTGTCGGGGTGTATGGGGTCAGTCAGTGTCGGGGTGTATGGGGTCAGTCAGTCTCGAGGTGTATGTGGTCAGTCAGTGTCGGAGTATATGGGGTCAGTCAGTGTGGGGGTGTATGGGGTCAGTCAGTCTCCAGGTGTATGGGATCAGTCAGTGTCGGATTGTATGGGGTCAGTCAGTGTCGGGGTGTATGTGTTCAGTCAGTGTCCGAGTGTATGGGGTCAGTCAGTGTCGGGGTGTATGGGGTCAGTCAGTTTCGGGGTGAATGGGGTCAGTCAGTGTCGGGGTGTATGGGATCAGTCAGTGTTGGGGTGCATGGGGTCAGTCAGTCTCCGGGTGTATGGGGTCAGTCAGTGTCGGGGAGTATGGAGTCCGTCAGTCTCCAGGTGTATGGGGTCAGTCAGTGTCGGGGTGTATGGGGTCAGTCAGTGTCGGGGTGTATGGGGTCAGTCAGTGTCGGGGTGTATAGGGTCAGTAAGTGTCGGGGTGTATGGGGTCACATTGTCGGGGTGTATGGGGTCAGTCAGTTTCGGGGTGTATGGGGTCAGTCAGTGTTGGGGTGTATGGGGTCAGTCAGTGTCGGGGTATATGGGGTCAGTCAGTGTCGGGGTGTATGGGGTCAGTCAGTGTCGGGGTTCATGGGGTCAATGTCGGGGTGTATGGTGTCAGTCAGTGTCGGGGTGTTTGGGGTTAGTCAGTGTCGGGGTGTATGGGGTCAGTCAGTGTCGGGGTGTATGGGGTCAGTTGGTGTCGGTGTGTATGGGGTCAGTCAGTGTCCGGGTGTTTGGGGTCAGTCTGTGTCGGGGTGTATGGGCTCAGTCAGTGTCGGGTTGTATGTGGTCAGTCAGTCTCGGGGTGTATGTGGTCAGTCAGTTTCGGAGTATATGGGGTCAGTCAGTGTCGGGGTGTAAGTGTTCAGTCAGTTTCGGGGTGTTTGGGTTCAGTCAGTGTCGGGGTGTATGGGGTCAGTCAGTGTCCGAGTGTATGGGGTCAGTCAGTTTCGGGGTGTTTGGGTTCAGTCAGTGTCGGAGTGTATGGGGTCAGTCAGTGTCGGGGTGTATGGGGTCAGTCAGTGTCCGGGTGTATGTGGTCAGTCAGTGTCGGGGTGTATGGGGTCAGTCAGTGTCACGGTGTATGGGGTCAGTCAGTGTCCGGGTGTATGGGACCAGTCAGTGTCGGGGTGTATGGCGTCAGTCAGTGTCGGGGTGTATGTGGTCAGTCACTGTCGGAGTGTATGGGATCAGTCAGTGTCGGGGTGTATGGGGCCAGTCAGTCTCCAGGTGTATGGGATCAGTCAGTGTCGGGGTGTATGCGGTCAGTCAGTGTCGGGGTGTATGGGGTCAGTCAGTGTCGGGGTGTATGGGGTCAGTCAGTGTCGGGGTGTATGGTGTCAGTCAGTGTCGGGGTGTATGGGGTCAGTCAGTTCCGGGTGTATGTGGTCAGTCAGTGTCGGGGTGTATGGGGTCAGTCAGTGTCGGGGTGTATGGGGTCAGTCAGTGTCGGGGTGTATGAGGTCAGTCAGTGTCAGGGTGTCTGGGGTCAGTCAGTGTCGGCGTGTATGGTGTCAGTCAGTGTCGGGGTGTATGGGGTCAGTCAGTGTCTGGGTGTTTGGTGTCAGTCAGTGTCGAGGTGTATGGGGTCAGTCAGTTTCGGGGTGTCTAGAGTCAGTCAGTGTCGGGGTGTATGGGGTCAGTCAGTGTCGGGGTTCATGGGGTCAATGTCGGTGTGTATGGTGTCAGTCAGTGTCGGGGTGTATGGGGTTAGTCAGTGTCGGGGTGTATGGAGTCAGTGTCCGAGTGTATGGGGTCAGTCGGTGTTGGGGTGTATGGGGTCAGTCCGTGTCTGGATGTTTGGGGTCAGTCAGTGTCGGGGTTCATGGGGTCAATGTCGGGGTGTTTGGGGTCAGTCGGTGTCGGGGTGTATGGGGTCAGTCAGTGTCGGCGTATATGGGGCCAGTCAGTGTCGGTGTGTATGGGGTCAGTCAGTGTCGGGGTTCATGGGGTCAATGTCGGGGTGTATGGTGTCACTCTGTGTCGGGGTGTATGGGGTTAGTCAGTGTCGGGGTGTATGGAGTCAGTGTCCGGGTGTATGGGGTCAGTCGGTGTCGGGGTGTATGGGGTCATTCAGTGTCCGGGTGTTTGGGGTCAGTCGGTGTCGGGGTGTATGGGGTCAGTCAGTGTCGGGGTATATGGGGTCAGTCAGTGTCGGGGTGTATGGGGTCAGTCAGTGTCGGGCTTCATGGGGTCAATGTCGGGGTGTATGGTGTCAGTCAGTGTCGGGGTGTTTGGGGTTAGTCAGTGTCGGGGTGTATGGGGTCAGTCAGTGTCGGGGTGTATGGGGTCAGTCGGTGTCGGGGTGTATGGGGTCAGTCAGTGTCCGGGTGTTTGGGGTCAGTCTGTGTCGGGGTGTATGGGCTCAGTCAGTGTCGGGGTGTATGGGGTCAGTCAGTGTCTGGGTGTCTGAGGTCAGTCAGTGTCGCGGTTTATGGGGTCAGTCAGTGTCGGGGTGCATGTGGTCAGTCAGTGTCGGGGTGTATGTGGTCAGTCAGTCTCGGGGTGTATGTGGTCAGTCAGTGTCGGAGTATATGGGGTCAGTCAGTGTCGGGGTGTATGGGGTCAGTCAGTGTCGGGGTGTATGGGGTCAGTCAGTCTCCAGGTGTATGGGATCAGTCAGTGTCGGATTGTATGGGGTCAGTCAGTGTCGGGGTGTATGTGTTCAGTTAGTGTCTGAGTGTATGGGGTCAGTCAGTTACGGGGTGTTTGTGGTCAGTCAGTGTCGGGGTGTATAGGGTCAGTCAGTGTCGGGGTGTATGGGGTCAGTCAGTTCCGGGTGTTTGTGGTCAGTCAGTGTCGGGGTGTATGGGGTCAGTCAGTGTCGGGGTGTATGGGGTCAGTCAGTGTCGGGGTGTATGAGGTCAGTCAGTGTCGGGGTGTATGGGGTCAGTCAGTGTCGGGGTGTATGGTGTCAGTCAGTGTCGGGGTGTATGGGGTCAGTCAGTGTCTGGGTGTTTGGTGTCAGTCAGTGTCGAGGTGTATGTGGTCAGTCAGTTTCGGGGTGTATGGGGTCAGTCAGTGTCGGGGTGTATGAGGTCAGTCAGTGTCGGGGTGTATGGGGTCAGTCAGTGTCGGGGTGTGTGGTGTCAGTCAGTGTCGGCGTATATGGGGTCAGTCAGTGTCGGGGTGTATGGGGTCAGTCAGTGTCGGGGTTCATGGGGTCAATGTCGGGGTGTATGGTGTCAGTCAGTGTCGGTGTGTATGGGGTTAGTCAGAGTCGGGGTGTATGGAGTCAGTGTCCGAGTGTATGGGGTAAGTCGGTGTCGGGGTGTATGGGGTCAGTCAGTGTCCGGGTGTTTGGGGTCAGTCAGTGTCGGGGTGTATGGGGTCAGTCAGTGTCGGCGTATATGGGGTCAGTCAGTGTCGGCGTGTATGGGGTCAGTCAGTGTCGGGGTGTATGGAGTCAGTGTCCGGATGTATGGGGTCAGTCGGTGTCGGGGTGTATGGTGTCAGTCAGTGTCGGGGTATATGGGGTCAGTCAGTGTCGGGGTGTATGGTGTCAGTCAGTGTCGGGGTTCATGGGGTCAATGTCGGGGTGTATGGTGTCAGTCAGTTTCGGGGTGTATGGGGTTAGTCAGTGTCGGGTTGTATGGGGTCAGTTAGTGTCGGGGTATATGGGGTCAGTCAGTGTCGGGGTGTATGGTGTCAGTCAGTGTCGGGGTTCATGGGGTCAATGTCGGGGTGTATGGTGTCAGTCAGTTTCGGGGTGTATGGGGTTAGTCAGTGTCGGGGTGTATGGGGTCAGTTAGTGTCGGGGTGTATGGGGTCAGTCAGTGTCGGGGTATATGGGGTCAGTCAGTGTCGGGGTGTATGGGGTCAGTCAGTGTCGGGGTGTATGGGGTCACAGTGTCGGGGTGTATGGGGTCAGTCAGTTTTGGGGTGTATGGGGTCAGTCAGTGTCGGGGTGTATGGGCTCAGTCAGAGTCGGGGTGTATGGGGTCAGTCAGTGTCGGGGTTTATGGGGTCAGTCAGTGCCGGGGTGCATGTGGTCAGTCAGTGTCGGGGTGTATGTGGTCAGTCAGTCTCGGGGTGTATGTGGTCAGTCAGTGTCGGAGTATATGGGGTCAGTCAGTGTCGGGGTGTATGGGGTCAGTCAGTGTCGGGGTGTATGGGGTCAGTCAGTCTCGAGGTGTATGTGGTCAGTCAGTGTCGGAGTATATGGGGTCAGTCAGTGTGGGGGTGTATGGGGTCAGTCAGTCTCCAGGTGTATGGGATCAGTCAGTGTCGGATTGTATGGGGTCAGTCAGTGTCGGGGTGTATGTGTTCAGTCAGTGTCCGAGTGTATGGGGTCAGTCAGTGTCGGGGTGTATGGGGTCAGTCAGTTTCGGGGTGAATGGGGTCAGTCAGTGTCGGGGTGTATGGGATCAGTCAGTGTTGGGGTGCATGGGGTCAGTCAGTCTCCGGGTGTATGGGGTCAGTCAGTGTCGGGGAGTATGGAGTCCGTCAGTCTCCAGGTGTATGGGGTCAGTCAGTGTCGGGGTGTATGGGGTCAGTCAGTGTCGGGGTGTATGGGGTCAGTCAGTGTCGGGGTGTATAGGGTCAGTAAGTGTTGGGGTGTATGGGGTCACATTGTCGGGGTGTATGGGGTCAGTCAGTTTCGGGGTGTATGGGGTCAGTCAGTGTCGGGGTGTATGGGGTCAGTCAGTGTCGGGGTATATGGGGTCAGTCAGTGTCGGGGTGTATGGGGTCAGTCAGTGTCGGGGTTCATGGGGTCAATGTCGGGGTGTATGGTGTCAGTCAGTGTCGGGGTGTTTGGGGTTAGTCAGTGTCGGGGTGTATGGGGTCAGTCAGTGTCGGGGTGTATGGGGTCAGTTGGTGTCGGTGTGTATGGGGTCAGTCAGTGTCCGGGTGTTTGGGGTCAGTCTGTGTCGGGGTGTATGGGCTCAGTCTGTGTCGGGTTGTATGTGGTCAGTCAGTCTAGGGGTGTATGTGGTCAGTCAGTTTCGGAGTATATGGGGTCAGTCAGTGTCGGGGTGTATGGGGTCAGTCAGTGTCGGGGTGTATGGGGTCAGTTGGTGTCGGTGTGTATGGGGTCAGTCAGTGTCCGGGTGTTTGGGGTCAGTCTGTGTCGGGGTGTATGGGCTCAGTCAGTGTCGGGTTGTATGTGGTCAGTCAGTCTCGGGGTGTATGTGGTCAGTCAGTTTCGGAGTATATGGGGTCAGTCAGTGTCGGGGTGTATGTGGTCAGTCAGTCTCGGGGTGTATGTGGTCAGTCAGTTTCGGAGTATATGGGGTCAGTCTGTGTCGGGGTGTATGGGGTCAATGTCGGGGTGTATGGTGTCAGTCAGTGTCGGGGTGTTTGGGGTTAGTCAGTGTCGGGGTGTATGGGGTTAGTCAGTGTCCGAGTGTATGGGGTCAGTAAGTTACGGGGTGTTTATGGTCAGTCAGTGTCGGAGTGTATGGGGTCAGTCAGTGTCGGGGTGTATGGGGTCAGTCAGTGTCCGGGTGTATGTGGTCAGTCAGTGTCGGGGTGTATGGGGTCAGTCAGTGTCACGGTGTATGGGGTCAGTCAGTGTCCGGGTGTATGGGACCAGTCAGTGTCGGGGTGTATGGCGTCAGTCAGTGTCGGGGTGTATGTGGTCAGTCACTGTCGGAGTGTATGGGATCAGTCAGTGTCGGGGTGTATGGGGCCAGTCAGTCTCCAGGTGTATGGGATCAGTCAGTGTCGGGGTGTATGCGGTCAGTCAGTGTCGGGGTGTATGGGGTCAGTCAGTGTCGGGGTGTATGGGGTCAGTCAGTGTCGGGGTGTATGGTGTCAGTCAGTGTCGGGGTGTATGGGGTCAGTCAGTTCCGGGTGTATGTGGTCAGTCAGTGTCGGTGTGTATGGGGTCAGTCAGTGTCGGGGTGTATGGGGTCAGTCAGTGTCGGGGTGTATGAGGTCAGTCAGTGTCGGGGTGTATGGGGTCAGTCAGTGTCGGCGTGTATGGTGTCAGTCAGTGTCGGGGTGTATGGGGTCAGTCAGTGTCTGGGTGTTTGGTGTCAGTCAGTGTCGAGGTGTATGGGGTCAGTCAGTTTTGGGGTGTCTAGAGTCAGTCAGTGTCGGGGTGTATGGGGTCAGTCAGTGTCGGGGTTCATGGGGTCAATGTCGGGGTGTATGGTGTCAGTCAGTGTCGGGGTGTATGGGGTTAGTCAGTGTCGAGGTGTATGGAGTCAGTGTCCGAGTGTATGGGGTCAGTCGGTGTTGGGGTGTATGGGGTCAGTCCGTGTCTGGATGTTTGGGGTCAGTCAGTGTCGGGGTTCATGGGGTCAATGTCGGGGTGTTTGGGGTCAGTCGGTGTCGGGGTTCATGAGGTCAATGTCGGGGTGTATGGTGTCACTCTGTGTCGGGGTGTATGGGGTTAGTCAGTGTCGGGGTGTATGGAGTCAGTGTCCGGGTGTATGGGGTCAGTCGGTGTCGGGGTGTATGGGGTCATTCAGTGTCCGGGTGTTTGGGGTCAGTCGGTGTCGGGGTGTATGGGGTCAGTCAGTGTCGGGGTATATGGGGTCAGTCAGTGTCGGGGTGTATGGGGTCAGTCAGTGTCGGGGTTCATGGGGTCAATGTCGGGGTGTATGGTGTCAGTCAGTGTCGGGGTGTTTGGGGTTAGTCAGTGTCGGGGTGTATGGGGTCAGTCAGTGTCGGGGTGTATGGGGTCAGTCGGTGTCGGGGTGTATGGGGTCAGTCAGTGTCCGGGTGTTTGGGGTCAGTCTGTGTCGGGGTGTATGGGCTCAGTCAGTGTCGGGGTGTATGGGGTCAGTCAGTGTCGGGGTGTATGAGGTCAGTCAGTGTCGGGGTTTATGGGGTCAGTCAGTGTCGGGGTGCATGTGGTCAGTCAGTGTCGGGGTGTATGTGGTCAGTCAGTCTCGGGGTGTATGTGGTCAGTCAGTGTCGGAGTATATGGGGTCAGTCAGTGTCGGGGTGTATGGGGTCAGTCAGTGTCGGGGTGTATGGGGTCAGTCAGTCTCCAGGTGTATGGGATCAGTCAGTGTCGGATTGTATGGGGTCAGTCAGTGTCGGGGTGTATGTGTTCAGTTAGTGTCCGAGTGTATGGGGTCAGTCAGTTACGGGGTGTTTGTGGTCAGTCAGTGTCGGGGTGTATAGGGTCAGTCAGTGTCGGGGTGTATGGGGTCAGTCAGTTCCGGGTGTTTGTGGTCAGTCAGTGTCGGGGTATATGGGGTCAGTCAGTGTCGGGGTGTATGGGGTCAGTCAGTGTCGGGGTGTATGAGGTCAGTCAGTGTCGGGGTGTATGGGGTCAGTCAGTGTCGGGGTGTATGGTGTCAGTCAGTGTCGGGGTGTATGGGGTCAGTCAGTGTCTGGGTGTTTGGTGTCAGTCAGTGTCGAGGTGTATGGGGTCAGTCAGTTTCGGGGTGTATAGGGTCAGTCAGTGTCGGGGTGTATGGGGTCAGTCAGTGTCGGGGTTCATGGGGTCAATGTCGGGGTGTATGGTGTCAGTCAGTGTCGGTGTGTATGGGGTTAGTCAGAGTCGGGGTGTATGGAGTCAGTGTCCGAGTGTATGGGGTAAGTCGGTGTCGGGGTGTATGGGGTCAGTCAGTGTCCGGGTGTTTGGGGTCAGTCAGTGTCGGGGTGTATGGGGTCAGTCAGTGTCGGCGTATATGGGGTCAGTCAGTGTCGGCGTGTATGGGGTCAGTCAGTGTCGGGGTGTATGGAGTCAGTGTCCGGGTGTATGGGGTCAGTCGGTGTCGGGGTGTATGGTGTCAGTCAGTGTCGGGGTATATGGGGTCAGTCAGTGTCGGGGTGTATGGTGTCAGTCAGTGTCGGGGTTCATGGGGTCAATGTCGGGGTGTATGGTGTCAGTCAGTTTCGGGGTGTATGGGGTTAGTCAGTGTCGGGGTGTATGGGGTCAGTTAGTGTCGGGGTATATGGGGTCAGTCAGTGTCGGGGTGTATGGTGTCAGTCAGTGTCGGGGTTCATGGGGTCAATGTCGGGGTGTATGGTGTCAGTCAGTTTCGGGGTGTATGGGGTTAGTCAGTGTCGGGGTGTATGGGGTCAGTTAGTGTCGGGGTGTATGGGGTCAGTCAGTGTCGGGGTATATGGGGTCAGTCAGTGTCGGGGTGTATGGGGTCAGTCAGTGTCGGGGTGTATGGGGTCACAGTGTCGGGGTGTATGGGGTCAGTCAGTTTTGGGGTGTATGGGGTCAGTCAGTGTCGGGGTGTATGGGCTCAGTCAGAGTCGGGGTGTATGGGGTCAGTCAGTGTCGGGGTTTATGGGGTCAGTCAGTGCCGGGGTGCATGTGGTCAGTCAGTGTCGGGGTGTATGTGGTCAGTCAGTCTCGGGGTGTATGTGGTCAGTCAGTGTCGGAGTATATGGGGTCAGTCAGTGTCGGGGTGTATGGGGTCAGTCAGTGTCGGGGTGTATGGGGTCAGTCAGTCTCGAGGTGTATGTGGTCAGTCAGTGTCGGAGTATATGGGGTCAGTCAGTGTGGGGGTGTATGGGGTCAGTCAGTCTCCAGGTGTATGGGATCAGTCAGTGTCGGATTGTATGGGGTCAGTCAGTGTCGGGGTGTATGTGTTCAGTCAGTGTCCGAGTGTATGGGGTCAGTCAGTGTCGGGGTGTATGGGGTCAGTCAGTTTCGGGGTGAATGGGGTCAGTCAGTGTCGGGGTGTATGGGATCAGTCAGTGTTGGGGTGCATGGGGTCAGTCAGTCTCCGGGTGTATGGGGTCAGTCAGTGTCGGGGAGTATGGAGTCCGTCAGTCTCCAGGTGTATGGGGTCAGTCAGTGTCGGGGTGTATGGGGTCAGTCAGTGTCGGGGTGTATGGGGTCAGTCAGTGTCGGGGTGTATAGGGTCAGTAAGTGTCGGGGTGTATGGGGTCACATTGTCGGGGTGTATGGGGTCAGTCAGTTTCGGGGTGTATGGGGTCAGTCAGTGTCGGGGTGTATGGGGTCAGTCAGTGTCGGGGTATATGGGGTCAGTCAGTGTCGGGGTGTATGGGGTCAGTCAGTGTCGGGGTTCATGGGGTCAATGTCGTGGTGTATGGTGTCAGTCAGTGTCGGGGTGTTTGGGGTTAGTCAGTGTCGGGGTGTATGGGGTCAGTCAGTGTCGGGGTGTATGGGGTCAGTCGGTGTCGGGGTGTATGGGGTCAGTCAGTGTCCGGGTGTTTGGGGTCAGTCTGTGTCGAGGTGTATGGGCTCAGTCAGTGTCGGGGTGTATGGGGTCAGTCAGTGTCGGGGTGTATGAGGTCAGTCAGTGTCGGGGTTTATGGGGTCAGTCAGTGTCGGGGTGCATGTGGTCAGTCAGTGTCGGGGTGTATGTGGTCAGTCAGTCTCGGGGTGTATGTGGTCAGTCAGTGTCGGAGTATATGGGGTCAGTCAGTGTCGGGGTGTATGGGGTCAGTCAGTGTCGGGGTGTATGGGGTCAGTCAGTCTCCAGGTGTATGGGATCAGTCAGTGTCGGATTGTATGGGGTCAGTCAGTGTCGGGGTGTATGTGTTCAGTTAGTGTCCGAGTGTATGGGGTCAGTCAGTTACGGGGTGTTTGTGGTCAGTCAGTGTCGGGGTGTATAGGGTCAGTCAGTGTCGGGGTGTATGGGGTCAGTCAGTTCCGGGTGTTTGTGGTCAGTCAGTGTCGGGGTATATGGGGTCAGTCAGTGTCGGGGTGTATGGGGTCAGTCAGTGTCGGGATGTATGAGGTCAGTCAGTGTCAGGGTGTATGGGGTCAGTCAGTGTCGGGGTGTATGGTGTCAGTCAGTGTCGGGGTGTATGGGGTCAGTCAGTGTCTGGGTGTTTGGTGTCAGTCAGTGTCGAGGTGTATGGGGTCAGTCAGTTTCGGGGTGTATAGGGTCAGTCAGTGTCGGGGTGTATGGGGTCAGTCAGTGTCGGGGTTCATGGGGTCAATGTCGGGGTGTATGGTGTCAGTCAGTGTCGGTGTGTATGGGGTTAGTCAGAGTCGGGGTGTATGGAGTCAGTGTCCGAATGTATGGGGTAAGTCGGTGTCGGGGTGTATGGGGTCAGTCAGTGTCCGGGTGTTTGGGGTCAGTCAGTGTCGGGGTGTATGGGGTCAGTCAGTGTCGGCGTATATGGGGTCAGTCAGTGTCGGCATGTATGGGGTCAGTCAGTGTCGGGGTGTATGGAGTCAGTGTCCGGGTGTATGGGGTCAGTCGGTGTCGGGGTGTATGGTGTCAGTCAGTGTCGGGGTATATGGGGTCAGTCAGTGTCGGGGTGTATGGTGTCAGTCAGTGTCGGGGTTCATGGGGTCAATGTCGGGGTGTATGGTGTCAGTCAGTTTCGGGGTGTATGGGGTTAGTCAGTGTCGGGGTGTATGGGGTCAGTTAGTGTCGGGGTATATGGGGTCAGTCAGTGTCGGGGTGTATGGTGTCAGTCAGTGTCGGGGTTCATGGGGTCAATGTCGGGGTGTATGGTGTCAGTCAGTTTCGGGGTGTATGGGGTTAGTCAGTGTCGGGGTGTATGGGGTCAGTTAGTGTCGGGGTGTATGGGGTCAGTCAGTGTCGGGGTATATGGGGTCAGTCAGTGTCGGGGTGTATGGGGTCAGTCAGTGTCGGGGTGTATGGGGTCACAGTGTCGGGGTGTATGGGGTCAGTCAGTTTTGGGGTGTATGGGGTCAGTCAGTGTTGGGGTGTATGGGCTCAGTCAGAGTCGGGGTGTATGGGGTCAGTCAGTGTCGGGGTTTATGGGGTCAGTCAGTGCCGGGGTGCATGTGGTCAGTCAGTGTCGGGGTGTATGTGGTCAGTCAGTCTCGGGGTGTATGTGGTCAGTCAGTGTTGGAGTATATGGGGTCAGTCAGTGTCGGGGTGTATGGGGTCAGTCAGTGTCGGGGTGTATGGGGTCAGTCAGTCTCGAGGTGTATGTGGTCAGTCAGTGTCGGAGTATATGGGGTCAGTCAGTGTGGGGGTGTATGGGGTCAGTCAGTCTCCAGGTGTATGGGATCAGTCAGTGTCGGATTGTATGGGGTCAGTCAGTGTCGGGGTGTATGTGTTCAGTTAGTGTCCGAGTGTATGGGGTCAGTCAGTTACGGGGTGTTTGTGGTCAGTCAGTGTCGGGGTGTATAGGGTCAGTCAGTGTCGGGGTGTATGGGGTCAGTCAGTTCCGGGTGTTTGTGGTCAGTCAGTGTCGGGGTATATGGGGTCAGTCAGTGTCGGGGTGTATGGGGTCAGTCAGTGTCGGGGTGTATGAGGTCAGTCAGTGTCGGGGTGTATGGGGTCAGTCAGTGTCGGGGTGTATGGTGTCAGTCAGTGTCGGGGTGTATGGGGTCAGTCAGTGTCTGGGTGTTTGGTGTCAGTCAGTGTCGAGGTGTATGGGGTCAGTCAGTTTCGGGGTGTATAGGGTCAGTCAGTGTCGGGGTGTATGGGGTCAGTCAGTGTCGGGGTTCATGGGGTCAATGTCGGGGTGTATGGTGTCAGTCAGTGTCGGTGTGTATGGGGTTAGTCAGAGTCGGGGTGTATGGAGTCAGTGTCCGAATGTATGGGGTAAGTCGGTGTCGGGGTGTATGGGGTCAGTCAGTGTCCGGGTGTTTGGGGTCAGTCAGTGTCGGGGTGTATGGGGTCAGTCAGTGTCGGCGTATATGGGGTCAGTCAGTGTCGGCATGTATGGGGTCAGTCAGTGTCGGGGTGTATGGAGTCAGTGTCCGGGTGTATGGGGTCAGTCGGTGTCGGGGTGTATGGTGTCAGTCAGTGTTGGGGTATATGGGGTCAGTCAGTGTCGGGGTGTATGGTGTCAGTCAGTGTCGGGGTTCATGGGGTCAATGTCGGGGTGTATGGTGTCAGTCAGTTTCGGGGTGTATGGGGTTAGTCAGTGTCGGGGTGTATGGGGTCAGTTAGTGTCGGGGTATATGGGGTCAGTCAGTGTCGGGGTGCATGGGGTCAGTCAGTCTCCGGGTGTATGGGGTCAGTCAGTGTCGGGGAGTATGGAGTCCGTCAGTCTCCAGGTGTATGGGGTCAGTCAGTGTCGGGGTGTATGGGGTCAGTCAGTGTCGGGGTGTATGGGGTCAGTCAGTGTCGGGGTGTATAGGGTCAGTAAGTGTCGGGGTGTATGGGGTCACATTGTCGGGGTGTATGGGGTCAGTCAGTTTCGGGGTGTCTGGGGTCAGTCAGTGTCGGGGTGTATGGGGTCAGTCAGTGTCGGGGTATATGGGGTCAGTCAGTGTCGGGGTGTATGGGGTCAGTCAGTGTCGGGGTTCATGGGGTCAATGTCGTGGTGTATGGTGTCAGTCAGTGTCGGGGTGTTTGGGGTTAGTCAGTGTCGGGGTGTATGGGGTCAGTCAGTGTCGGGGTGTATGGGGTCAGTTGGTGTCGGTGTGTATGTGGTCAGTCAGTGTCCGGGTGTTTGGGGTCAGTCTGTGTCGGGGTGTATGGGCTCAGTCAGTGTCGGGTTGTATGTGGTCAGTCAGTCTCGGGGTGTATGTGGTCAGTCAGTTTCGGAGTATATGGGGTCAGTCAGTGTCGGGGTGTATGGGGTCAGTCAGTGTCGGGGTGTATGGGGTCAGTCAGTCTGCAGGTGTATGGGATCAGTCAGTGTCGGATTGTATGGGGTCAGTCAGTGTCGGGGTGTATGTGTTCAATCAGTGTCCGAGTGTATGGGGTCAGTAAGTTACGGGGTGTTTGTGGTCAGTCAGTGTCGGGGTGTATAGGGTTAGTCAGTGTCGGGGTGTATGCGGTCAGTCAGTTCCGGGTGTATGTGGTCAGTCAGTGTCGGGGTGTATGGGGTCAGTCAGTGTCGGGGTGTATGGTGTCAGTCAGTGTCGGGGTGTATGGGGTTAGTCAATGTCTGGGTGTTTGGTGTCAGTCAGTGTCGAGGTGTATGGGGTCAGTCAGTTTCGGGGTGTATAGGGTCAGTCAGTGTTGGGATGTATGGGGTCAGTCAGTGTCGGGGTTCATGGGGTCAATGTCGGGGTGTATGGTGTCAGTCAGTGTCGGGGTGTATGGGGTTAGTCAGTGTTGGGGTGTATGGAGTCAGTGTCCGAGTGTATGGGGTCAGTCGGTGTCGGGGTGTATGGGGTCAGTCAGTGTCCCGGTGTTTGGGGTCAGTCAGTGTCGGGGTGTATGGGGTCAGTCAGTGTCGGGGTGTATGTGGTCAGTCAGTGTCGGAGTATATGGGGTCAGTCAGTGTCGGGGTGTATGGGGTCATTCAGTGTCGGGGTGTATGGGGTCAGTCAGTGTCCGGGTGTTTGGTGTCAGTCGGTGTCGAGGTGTATGGGGTCAGTCAGTTTCGGGGTGTATAGGGTCAGTCAGTGTCCGGGTGTATGGGGTCAGTCAGTGTCCGGGTGTATGGGGTCAGTCAGTGTCGGGAAGTATGGGGTCAGTCCGTCTCCAGGTGTATAGGGTCAGTCAGTGTCGGGGTGTATGGGGTCAGTCAGTGTCGGGGTGTATGGGGTCAGTCAGTTACGGGGTGTATGGGGTCTGTCAGTGTCGGGGTGTATGGGGTCAGTCAGTGTCGGGGTATATAGGGTCAGTAAGTGTCGGGGTGTATGGGGTCACATTGTCGGGGTGTATGGGGTCAGTCAGTGTCGGGGTGTATGGGGTCACTCAGTGTCGGGGTGTATGGGGTCAGTCAGTGTCGGGATGTATGGGGTCAGTCAGTGTCCGGTTGTTTGGGGTCAGTCAGTGTCGAGGTGTATGGGGTCAGTCAGTGTCAGGGTGTATGGGGTCAGTCAGAGTTGGTGTGTATGGGGTCAGTCAGTGTCGGGGTGTATGGGGTCAGTCAGTGTCGGGGTGTATGGGGTCTGTCAGTGTCGGGGTGTATGGGGTCAGTCAGTGTCGGGGTGTATGGGGTCAGTCATTGTCCGGGTGTATGAGAACAGTCAGTTTCGGGGTGTACGAGGTCCGTCAGTGTCGGGGTGTATGGGGTCAGTCGGTGTCGGGGTGTATGGGGTCAGTCAGTGTCGGGGTGTATGGGGTCAGTCAGTGTCGGGGTGTATGGGGTCAGTCAGTGTCGGGGTGTATGGGGTCAGTCATTGTCCGGGTGTATGAGAACAGTCAGTTTCGGGGTGTACGAGGTCCGTCAGTGTCGGGGTGTATGGGGTCAGTCGGTGTCGGGGTGTATGGGGTCAGTCAGTGTCGGGGTGTATGGGGTCAGTCAGTGTCGGGGTGTATGGGGTCAGTCAGTGTCGGGGTTAATGGGGTCAATGTCGGGGTGTATGGTGTCAGTCAGTGTCGGGGTGTATGGGGTTCGTCAGTGTCGGGGTGTATGGAGTCAGTGTCCGGGTGTATGGGGTCAGTCAGTGTCGGGGAGTATGGGGTCAGTCAGTCTCCAGGTGTATGGGGTCAGTCAGTGTCGGGGTGTATGGGGTCAGTCAGTGTTGGGGTGTATGGGGTCAGTCAGTGTCAGGGTGTATGGGATCAGTAAGTGTCGGGGTGTATGTGGTCACAGTGTCGGGGTGTATGGGGTCAGTCAGTTTCGGGGTGTATGGGGTCAGTCAGTGTCGGGGTGTATGTGGTCACAGTGTCGGGGTGTATGGGTTCAGTCAGTTTTGGGGTGTATGGTGTCAGTCAGTGTCGGGGTGTATGGGGTCAGTCAGTGTTGGGATGTATGGGGTCACTCAGTGTCGGGGTGTATGGGGTCAGTCAGTGTCAGGGTGTATGGGGTCAGTCAGTGTCGGATTGTATGGGGTCAGTCAGTGTCGGGGTGTATGTGTTCAGTCAGTGTCCGAGTGTATGGGGTCAGTCAGTGTCGGGGTGTATGGGGTCAGTCAGTTTCGGGGTGAATGGGGTCAGTCAGTGTCGCGGTGTATGGGATCAGTCAGTGTTGGGGTGCATGGGGTCAGTCAGTCTCCGGGTGTATGGGGTCAGTCAGTGTCGGGGAGTATGGAGTCCGTCAGTCTCCAGGTGTATGGGGTCAGTCAGTGTCGGGGTGTATGGGGTCAATCAGTGTCGGGGTGTATGGGGTCAGTCAGTGTCGGGGTGTATAGGGTCAGTAAGTGTCGGGGTGTATGGGGTCACATTGTCGGGGTGTATGGGGTCAGTCAGTTTCGGGGTGTATGGGGTCAGTCAGTGTCGGGGTGTATGGGGTCAGTCAGTGTCGGGGTTCATGGGGTCAATGTCGTGGTGTATGGTGTCAGTCAGTGTCGGGGTGTTTGGGGTTAGTCAGTGTCGGGGTGTATGGGGTCAGTCAGTGTCGGGGTGTATGGGGTCAGTTGGTGTCGGTGTGTATGGGGTCAGTCAGTGTCCGGTTGTTTGGGGTCAGTCTGTGTCGGGGTGTATGGGCTCAGTCAGTGTCGGGGTGTTTGGGGTTAGTCAGTGTCGGGGTGTATGGGGTCAGTCAGTCTCGGGGTGTATGTGGTCAGTCAGTTTCGGAGTATATGGGGTCAGTCAGTGTCGGGGTGTATGGGGTCAGTCAGTGTCGGGGTGTATGGGGTCAGTCAGTCTGCAGGTGTATGGGATCAGTCAGTGTCGGATTGTATGGGGTCAGTCAGTGTCGGGGTGCATGTGTTCAATCAGTGTCCGAGTGTATGGGGTCAGTAAGTTACGGGGTGTTTGTGGTCAGTCAGTGTCGGGGTGTATAGGGTTAGTCAGTGTCGGGGTGTATGCGGTCAGTCAGTTCCGGGTGTATGTGGTCAGTCAGTGTCGGGGTGTATGGGGTCAGTCAGTGTCGGGGTGTATGGTGTCAGTCAGTGTCGGGGTGTATGGGGTTAGTCAATGTCTGGGTGTTTGGTGTCAGTCAGTGTCGAGGTGTATGGGGTCAGTCAGTTTCGGGGTGTATAGGGTCAGTCAGTGTTGGGATGTATGGGGTCAGTCAGTGTCGGGGTTCATGGGGTCAATGTCGGGGTGTATGGTGTCAGTCAGTGTCGGGGTGTATGGGGTTAGTCAGTGTTGGGGTGTATGGAGTCAGTGTCCGAGTGTATGGGGTCAGTCGGTGTCGGGGTGTATGGGGTCAGTCAGTGTCCCGGTGTTTGGGGTCAGTCAGTGTCGGGTTGTATGGGGTCAGTCAGTGTCGGGGTGTATGTGGTCAGTCAGTGTCGGAGTATATGGGGTCAGTCAGTGTCGGGGTGTATGGGGTCATTCAGTGTCGGGGTGTATGGGGTCAGTCAGTGTCCGGGTGTTTGGTGTCAGTCGGTGTCGAGGTGTATGGGGTCAGTCAGTTTCGGGGTGTATAGGGTCAGTCAGTGTCCGGGTGTATGGGGTCAGTCAGTGTCCGGGTGTATGGGGTCAGTCAGTGTCGGGGAGTATGGGGTCAGTCCGTCTCCAGGTGTATAGGGTCAGTCAGTGTCGGGGTGTATGGGGTCAGTCAGTGTCGGGGTGTATGGGGTCAGTCAGTTACGGGGTGTATGGGGTCTGTCAGTGTCGGGGTGTATGGGGTCAGTCAGTGTCGGGGTATATAGGGTCAGTAAGTGTCGGGGTGTATGGGGTCACATTGTCGGGGTGTATGGGGTCAGTCAGTGTCGGGGTGTATGGGGTCACTCAGTGTCGGGGTGTATGGGGTCAGTCAGTGTCGGGATGTATGGGGTCAGTCAGTGTCCGGTTGTTTGGGGTCAGTCAGTGTCGAGGTGTATGGGGTCAGTCAGTGTCAGGGTGTATGGGGTCAGTCAGAGTTGGTGTGTATGGGGTCAGTCAGTGTCGGGGTGTATGGGGTCAGTCAGTGTCGGGGTGTATGGGGTCTGTCAGTGTCGGGGTGTATGGGGTCAGTCAGTGTCGGGGTGTATGGGGTCAGTCATTGTCCGGGTGTATGAGAACAGTCAGTTTCGGGGTGTACGAGGTCCGTCAGTGTCGGGGTGTATGGGGTCAGTCGGTGTCGGGGTGTATGGGGTCAGTCAGTGTCGGGGTGTATGGGGTCAGTCAGTGTCGGGGTGTATGGGGTCAGTCAGTGTCGGGGTGTATGGGGTCAGTCATTGTGCGGGTGTATGAGAACAGTCAGTTTCGGGGTGTACGAGGTCCGTCAGTGTCGGGGTGTATGGGGTCAGTCGGTGTCGGGGTGTATGGGGTCAGTCAGTGTCGGGGTGTATGGGGTCAGTCAGTGTCGGGGTGTATGGGGTCAGTCAGTGTCGGGGTTAATGGGGTCAATGTCGGGGTGTATGGTGTCAGTCAGTGTCGGGGTGTATGGGGTTCGTCAGTGTCGGGGTGTATGGAGTCAGTGTCCGGGTATATGGGGTCAGTCAGTGTCGGGGAGTATGGGGTCAGTCAGTCTCCAGGTGTATGGGGTCAGTCAGTGTCGGGGTGTATGGGGTCAGTCAGTGTTGGGGTGTATGGGGTCAGTCAGTGTCGGGGTGTATGGGATCAGTAAGTGTCGGGGTGTATGTGGTCACAGTGTCGGGGTGTATGGGGTCAGTCAGTTTCGGGGTGTATGGGGTCAGTCAGTGTCGGGGTGTATGTGGTCACAGTGTCGGGGTGTATGGGTTCAGTCAGTTTTGGGGTGTATGGTGTCAGTCAGTGTCGGGGTGTATGGGGTCAGTCAGTGTTGGGATGTATGGGGTCACTCAGTGTCGGGGTGTATGGGGTCAGTCAGTGTCAGGGTGTATGGGGTCAGTCAGTGTCGGGGTGTATGGGGTCACAGTGTCGGGGTGTATCGGGTCAGTCAGTTTCGTGGTGTATGGGGTCATTCAGTGTCGGGGTGTATGGGGTCAGTCAGTTTCGGGGTGTATGGGGTCAGTCAGTGTCCGGGTGTATGTGGTCAGTCAGTGTCGGGGTGTATGGGGTCACAGTGTCCGGGTGTATGTGGTCAGTCAGTGTCGGGGTGTATGGGGTCAGTCAGTGTCACGGTGTATGGGGTCAGTCGGTGTCCGGGTGTATGGGATCAGTCAGTGTCGGGGTGTATGGCGTCAGTCAGTGTCGGGGTGTATGTGGTCAGTCACTGTCGGAGTGTATGGGATCAGTCAGTGTCGGGGTGTATGGGGCCAGTCAGTCTCCAGGTGTATGGGATCAGTCAGTGTCGGGGTGTATGCGGTCAGTCAGTGTCGGGGTGTATGGGGTCAGTCAGTGTCGGGGTGTATGGGGTCAGTCAGTGTCGGGATGTATGGGGTCAGTCAGTGTCTGGTTGTTTGCGGTTAGTCAGTGTCGAGGTGTATGGGGTCAGTCAGTGTCAGGGTGTATGGGGTCAGTCAGAGTTGGTGTGTATGGGGTCAGTCAGTGTCGGGGTGTATGGGGTCAGTCAGTCGGGGTGTATGTGGTCAGTGAGTGTTGGGGTGGATAGGGTCAGTCAGTGTCAGGGTGTATGGGCTCTGTCAGTTTCCGGGTGTATGGGGTCTGTAAGTGTTGGGGTATACGGGGTCAGTCAGTGTCGGGGTGTATGGGATCAGTCAGTGTTGGGGTGCATGGGGTCAGTCAGTCTTCGGGTGTATGGGGTCAGTCAGTGTCGGGGAGTATGGGGTCCGTCAGTCTCCAGGTGTATGGGGTCAGTCAGTGTCGGGGTGTATGGGGTCAGTCAGTGTCGGGGTGTATTGGGTCAGTCAGTGTCCGGGTGTATGTGGTCAGTCAGTGTCGGGGTGTATGGGGTCAGTCAGTGTCGGGGTATATAGGATCAGTAAGTGTCGGGGTGTATGGGGTCACATTGCCGGGGTGTATGGGGTCAGTCAGTTTCGGGGTGTATGGGGTCAGTCAGTGTCGGGGTGTATGGGGTCACAGTGTCGGTGTGTATGGGGTCAGTCAGTTTTGGGGTGTATGGGGTCAGTCAGTGTCGGGGTGTATGGGCTCAGTCAGTGTCGGGGTGTATGGGGTCAGTCAGTGTCGGGGTGTATGAGGTCAGTCAGTTTCGGGGTTTATGGGGTCAGTCAGTGTCGGGGTGCATGTGGTCAGTCAGTGTCGGGGTGTATGTGGTCAGTCAGTCTCGGGGTGTATGTGGTCAGTCAGTGTCGGAGTATCTGGGGTCAGTCAGTGTCGGGGTGTATGGGGTCAGTCAGTGTCGGGGTGTATGGGGTCAGTCAGTCTCCAGGTGTATGGGATCAGTCAGTGTCGGATTGTATGGGGTCAGTCAGTGTCGGGGTGTATGTGTTCAGTCAGTGTCCGAGTGTATGGGGTCAGTCAGTTACGGGGTGTTTGTGGTCAGTCAGTGTCGGGGTGTATAGGGTCAGTCAGTGTCGGGGTGTATGGGGTCAGTCAGTGTCGGGGTGTATGAGGTCAGTCAGTGTCGGGGTGTATGGGGTCAGTCAGTGTCGGGGTGTATGGTGTCAGTCAGTGTCGGGGTGTATGGGGTCAGTCAGTGTCCGGGTGTTTGGTGTCAGTCAGTGTCGAGGTGTATGGGGTCAGTCAGTTTCGGGGTGTATAGGGTCAGTCAGTGTCGGGGTGTATGGGGTCAGTCAGTGTCGGGGTTCATGGGGTCAATGTCGGGGTGTATGGTGTCAGTCAGTGTCGGGGTGTATGGGGTTATTCAGTGTCGGGGTGTATGGAGTCAGTGTCCGGGTGTATGGGGTCAGTCGGTGTCGGGGTGTATGGGGTCAGTCACTGTCGGGGTATATGGGGTCACAGTGTCGGGGTGTATCGGGTCAGTCAGAGTCGGGGTGTATGGGGTCAGTCAGTGTCGGGGTGTATGGGGTCAGTCAGTGTCGGGGTGTATGGTGTCAGTCAGTGTCGGGGTGTATGGGGTTAGTCAATGTCTGGGTGTTTGGTGTCAGTCAGTGTCGAGGTGTATGGGGTCAGTCAGTTTCGGGGTGTTTTGGGTCAGTCAGTGTTGGGGTGTATGGGGTCAGTCAGTGTCGGGGTTCATGGGGTCAATGTCGGGGTGTATGGTGTCAGTCAGTGTCGGGGTGTATGGGGTTAGTCAGTGTCGGGGTGTATGGAGTCAGTGTCCGAGTGTATGGGGTCAGTCGGTGTCGGGGTGTATGGGGTCAGTCAGTGTCCCGGTGTTTGGGGTCAGTCAGTGTCGGGGTGTATGGGGTCAGTCAGTGTCGGGGTGTATGTGGTCAGTCAGTGTCGGAGTATATGGGGTCAGTCAGTGTCGGGGTGTATGGGGTCATTCAGTGTCGGGGTGTATGGGGTCAGTCAGTGTCCGGGTGTTTGGTGTCAGTCGGTGTCGAGGTGTATGGGGTCAGTCAGTTTCGGGGTGTATAGGGTCAGTCAGTGTCCGGGTGTATGGGGTCAGTCAGTGTCCGGGTGTATGGGGTCAGTCAGTGTCGGGGAGTATGGGGTCAGTCCGTCTCCAGGTGTCTGGGGTCAGTCAGTGTCGGGGTGTATAGGGTCAGTCAGTGTCGGGGTGTATGGGGTCAGTCAGTTTCGGGGTGTATGGGGTCTGTCAGTGTCGGGGTGTATGGGGTCAGTCAGTGTCGGGGTATATAGGGTCAGTAAGTGTCGGGGTGTATGGGGTCATATTGTCGGGGTGTATGTGGTCAGTCAGTGTCGGGGTGTATGGGGTCACTCAGTGTCGGGGTGTATGGGGTCAGTCAGTGTCAGGGTGTATGAGGTCAGTCAGTGTCGGGGTGTATGGGGTCACAGTGTCAGGATATATGGGGTCAGTCAGTGTCGGGGTGTATGGGGTGAGTGTCGGGGTGTATGGGGTCAGTGCCGGGGTGTATGGGGTCAGTCAGAGTCGGGGTGCATGGGGTCAGTCAGTGTCGGGGTGTATGGGGTCTGTCAGTGTCGGGGTGTATGGGGTCAGTCAGTGTCGGGGTGTATGGGGTCAGTCATTGTCCGGGTGTATGAGAACAGTCAGTTTCGGGGTGTACGAGGTCCGTCAGTGTCGGGGTGTATGGGGTCAGTCGGTGTCGGGGTGTATGGGGTCAGTCAGTGTCGGGGTGTATGGGGTCAGTCAGTGTCGGGGTGTATGGGGTCAGTCAGTGTCGGGGTTAATGGGGTCAATGTCGGGGTGTATGGTGTCAGTCAGTGTCGGGGTGTATGGGGTTCGTCAGTGTCGGGGTGTATGGAGTCAGTGTCCGGGTGTATGGGGTCAGTCAGTGTCCGGGTGTATGGGGTCAGTCAGTGTCCGGGTGTATGGGGTCAGTCAGTGTCGGGGTGTATGGGGTCAGTCAGTGTCGGGGTATATAGGATCAGTAAGTGTCGGGGTGTATGGGGTCACATTGCCGGGGTGTATGGGGTCAGTCAGTTTCGGGGTGTATGGGGTCAGTCAGTGTCGGGGTGTATGGGGTCACAGTGTCGGTGTGTATGGGGTCAGTCAGTTTTGGGGTGTATGGTGTCAGTCAGTGTCGGGGTGTATGGGGTCAGTCAGTGTTGGGATGTATGGGGTCACTCAGTGTCGGGGTGTATGGGGTCAGTCAGTGTCAGGGTGTATGGGGTCAGTCAGTGTCGGATTGTATGGGGTCAGTCAGTGTCAGGGTGAATGTGTTCAGTCAGTGTCCGAGTGTATGGGGTCAGTCAGTGTCGGGGTGTATGGGGTCAGTCAGTTTCGGGGTGAATGGGGTCAGTCAGTGTCGCGGTGTATGGGATCAGTCAGTGTTGGGGTGCATGGGGTCAGTCAGTCTCCGGGTGTATGGGGTCAGTCAGTGTCGGGGAGTATGGAGTCCGTCAGTCTCCAGGTGTATGGGGTCAGTCAGTGTCGGGGTGTATGGGGTCAATCAGTGTCGGGGTGTATGGGGTCAGTCAGTGTCGGGGTGTATGGGGTCAGTCAGTGTCGGGGTGTATGGGGTCAGTCAGTGTCACGGTGTATGGGGTCAGTCGGTGTCCGGGTGTATGGGATCAGTCAGTGTCGGGGTGTATGGCGTCAGTCAGTGTCGGGGTGTATGTGGTCAGTCACTGTCGGAGTGTATGGGATCAGTCAGTGTCGGGGTGTATGGGGCCAGTCAGTCTCCAGGTGTATGGGATCAGTCAGTGTCGGGGTGTATGCGGTCAGTCAGTGTCGGGGTGTATGGGGTCAGTCAGTGTCGGGGTGTATGGGGTCAGTCAGTGTCGGGATGTATGGGGTCAGTCAGTGTCTGGTTGTTTGCGGTTAGTCAGTGTCGAGGTGTATGGGGTCAGTCAGTGTCAGGGTGTATGGGGTCAGTCAGAGTTGGTGTGTATGGGGTCAGTCAGTGTCGGGGTGTATGGGGTCAGTCAGTCGGGGTGTATGTGGTCAGTGAGTGTTGGGGTGGATAGGGTCAGTCAGTGTCAGGGTGTATGGGCTCTGTCAGTTTCCGGGTGTATGGGGTCTGTAAGTGTTGGGGTATACGGGGTCAGTCAGTGTCGGGGTGTATGGGATCAGTCAGTGTTGGGGTGCATGGGGTCAGTCAGTCTTCGGGTGTATGGGGTCAGTCAGTGTCGGGGAGTATGGGGTCCGTCAGTCTCCAGGTGTATGGGGTCAGTCAGTGTCGGGGTGTATGGGGTCAGTCAGTGTCGGGGTGTATTGGGTCAGTCAGTGTCCGGGTGTATGTGGTCAGTCAGTGTCGGGGTGTATGGGGTCAGTCAGTGTCGGGGTATATAGGATCAGTAAGTGTCGGGGTGTATGGGGTCACATTGCCGGGGTGTATGGGGTCAGTCAGTTTCGGGGTGTATGGGGTCAGTCAGTGTCGGGGTGTATGGGGTCACAGTGTCGGTGTGTATGGGGTCAGTCAGTTTTGGGGTGTATGGGGTCAGTCAGTGTCGGGGTGTATGGGCTCAGTCAGTGTCGGGGTGTATGGGGTCAGTCAGTGTCGGGGTGTATGAGGTCAGTCAGTTTCGGGGTTTATGGGGTCAGTCAGTGTCGGGGTGCATGTGGTCAGTCAGTGTCGGGGTGTATGTGGTCAGTCAGTCTCGGGGTGTATGTGGTCAGTCAGTGTCGGAGTATCTGGGGTCAGTCAGTGTCGGGGTGTATGGGGTCAGTCAGTGTCGGGGTGTATGGGGTCAGTCAGTCTCCAGGTGTATGGGATCAGTCAGTGTCGGATTGTATGGGGTCAGTCAGTGTCGGGGTGTATGTGTTCAGTCAGTGTCCGAGTGTATGGGGTCAGTCAGTTACGGGGTGTTTGTGGTCAGTCAGTGTCGGGGTGTATAGGGTCAGTCAGTGTCGGGGTGTATGGGGTCAGTCAGTGTCGGGGTGTATGAGGTCAGTCAGTGTCGGGGTGTATGGGGTCAGTCAGTGTCGGGGTGTATGGTGTCAGTCAGTGTCGGGGTGTATGGGGTCAGTCAGTGTCCGGGTGTTTGGTGTCAGTCAGTGTCGAGGTGTATGGGGTCAGTCAGTTTCGGGGTGTATAGGGTCAGTCAGTGTCGGGGTGTATGGGGTCAGTCAGTGTCGGGGTTCATGGGGTCAATGTCGGGGTGTATGGTGTCAGTCAGTGTCGGGGTGTATGGGGTTATTCAGTGTCGGGGTGTATGGAGTCAGTGTCCGGGTGTATGGGGTCAGTCGGTGTCGGGGTGTATGGGGTCAGTCACTGTCGGGGTATATGGGGTCACAGTGTCGGGGTGTATCGGGTCAGTCAGAGTCGGGGTGTATGGGGTCAGTCAGTGTCGGGGTGTATGGGGTCAGTCAGTGTCGGGGTGTATGGTGTCAGTCAGTGTCGGGGTGTATGGGGTTAGTCAATGTCTGGGTGTTTGGTGTCAGTCAGTGTCGAGGTGTATGGGGTCAGTCAGTTTCGGGGTGTTTTGGGTCAGTCAGTGTTGGGGTGTATGGGGTCAGTCAGTGTCGGGGTTCATGGGGTCAATGTCGGGGTGTATGGTGTCAGTCAGTGTCGGGGTGTATGGGGTTAGTCAGTGTCGGGGTGTATGGAGTCAGTGTCCGAGTGTATGGGGTCAGTCGGTGTCGGGGTGTATGGGGTCAGTCAGTGTCCCGGTGTTTGGGGTCAGTCAGTGTCGGGGTGTATGGGGTCAGTCAGTGTCGGGGTGTATGTGGTCAGTCAGTGTCGGAGTATATGGGGTCAGTCAGTGTCGGGGTGTATGGGGTCATTCAGTGTCGGGGTGTATGGGGTCAGTCAGTGTCCGGGTGTTTGGTGTCAGTCGGTGTCGAGGTGTATGGGGTCAGTCAGTTTCGGGGTGTATAGGGTCAGTCAGTGTCCGGGTGTATGGGGTCAGTCAGTGTCCGGGTGTATGGGGTCAGTCAGTGTCGGGGAGTATGGGGTCAGTCCGTCTCCAGGTGTCTGGGGTCAGTCAGTGTCGGGGTGTATAGGGTCAGTCAGTGTCGGGGTGTATGGGGTCAGTCAGTTTCGGGGTGTATGGGGTCTGTCAGTGTCGGGGTGTATGGGGTCAGTCAGTGTCGGGGTATATAGGGTCAGTAAGTGTCGGGGTGTATGGGGTCATATTGTCGGGGTGTATGTGGTCAGTCAGTGTCGGGGTGTATGGGGTCACTCAGTGTCGGGGTGTATGGGGTCAGTCAGTGTCAGGGTGTATGAGGTCAGTCAGTGTCGGGGTGTATGGGGTCACAGTGTCAGGATATATGGGGTCAGTCAGTGTCGGGGTGTATGGGGTGAGTGTCGGGGTGTATGGGGTCAGTGCCGGGGTGTATGGGGTCAGTCAGAGTCGGGGTGCATGGGGTCAGTCAGTGTCGGGGTGTATGGGGTCTGTCAGTGTCGGGGTGTATGGGGTCAGTCAGTGTCGGGGTGTATGGGGTCAGTCATTGTCCGGGTGTATGAGAACAGTCAGTTTCGGGGTGTACGAGGTCCGTCAGTGTCGGGGTGTATGGGGTCAGTCGGTGTCGGGGTGTATGGGGTCAGTCAGTGTCGGGGTGTATGGGGTCAGTCAGTGTCGGGGTGTATGGGGTCAGTCAGTGTCGGGGTTAATGGGGTCAATGTCGGGGTGTATGGTGTCAGTCAGTGTCGGGGTGTATGGGGTTCGTCAGTGTCGGGGTGTATGGAGTCAGTGTCCGGGTGTATGGGGTCAGTCAGTGTCCGGGTGTATGGGGTCAGTCAGTGTCCGGGTGTATGGGGTCAGTCAGTGTCGGGGTGTATGGGGTCAGTCAGTGTCGGGGTATATAGGATCAGTAAGTGTCGGGGTGTATGGGGTCACATTGCCGGGGTGTATGGGGTCAGTCAGTTTCGGGGTGTATGGGGTCAGTCAGTGTCGGGGTGTATGGGGTCACAGTGTCGGTGTGTATGGGGTCAGTCAGTTTTGGGGTGTATGGTGTCAGTCAGTGTCGGGGTGTATGGGGTCAGTCAGTGTTGGGATGTATGGGGTCACTCAGTGTCGGGGTGTATGGGGTCAGTCAGTGTCAGGGTGTATGGGGTCAGTCAGTGTCGGATTGTATGGGGTCAGTCAGTGTCAGGGTGAATGTGTTCAGTCAGTGTCCGAGTGTATGGGGTCAGTCAGTGTCGGGGTGTATGGGGTCAGTCAGTTTCGGGGTGAATGGGGTCAGTCAGTGTCGCGGTGTATGGGATCAGTCAGTGTTGGGGTGCATGGGGTCAGTCAGTCTCCGGGTGTATGGGGTCAGTCAGTGTCGGGGAGTATGGAGTCCGTCAGTCTCCAGGTGTATGGGGTCAGTCAGTGTCGGGGTGTATGGGGTCAATCAGTGTCGGGGTGTATGGGGTCAGTCAGTGTCGGGGTGTATAGGGTCAGTAAGTGTCGGGGTGTATGGGGTCACATTGTCGGGGTGTATGGGGTCAGTCAGTGTCGGAGTGTATGGGGTCAGTCAGTGTCGGGGTGTATGGGGTCAGTCAGTGTCGGGGTTCATGGGGTCAATGTCGTGGTGTATGGTGTCAGTCAGTGTCGGGGTGTTTGGGGTTAGTCAGTGTCGGGGTGTATGGGGTCAGTCAGTGTCGGGGTGTATGGGGTCAGTTGGTGTCGGTGTGTATGGGGTCAGTCAGTGTCCGGGTGTTTGGGGTCAGTCTGTGTCGGGGTGTATGGGCTCAGTCAGTGTCGGGGTGTTTGGGGTTAGTCAGTGTCGGGGTGTATGGGGTCAGTCAGTCTCGGGGTGTATGTGGTCAGTCAGTTTCGGAGTATATGGGGTCAGTCAGTGTCGGGGTGTATGGGGTCAGTCAGTGTCGGGGTGTATGGGGTCAGTCAGTCTGCAGGTGTATGGGATCAGTCAGTGTCGGATTGTATGGGGTCAGTCAGTGTCGGGGTGTATGTGTTCAATCAGTGTCCGAGTGTATGGGGTCAGTAAGTTACGGGGTGTTTGTGGTCAGTCAGTGTCGGGGTGTATAGGGTTAGTCAGTGTCGGGGTGTATGCGGTCAGTCAGTTCCGGGTGTATGTGGTCAGTCAGTGTCGGGGTGTATGGGGTCAGTCAGTGTCGGGGTGTATGGTGTCAGTCAGTGTCGGGGTGTATGGGGTTAGTCAATGTCTGGGTGTTTGGTGTCAGTCAGTGTCGAGGTGTATGGGGTCAGTCAGTTTCGGGGTGTATAGGGTCAGTCAGTGTTGGGATGTATGGGGTCAGTCAGTGTCGGGGTTCATGGGGTCAATGTCGGGGTGTATGGTGTCAGTCAGTGTCGGGGTGTATGGGGTTAGTCAGTGTTGGGGTGTATGGAGTCAGTGTCCGAGTGTATGGGGTCAGTCGGTGTCGGGGTGTATGGGGTCAGTCAGTGTCCCGGTGTTTGGGGTCAGTCAGTGTCGGGGTGTATGGGGTCAGTCAGTGTCGGGGTGTATGTGGTCAGTCAGTGTCGGAGTATATGGGGTCAGTCAGTGTCGGGGTGTATGGGGTCATTCAGTGTCGGGGTGTATGGGGTCAGTCAGTGTCCGGGTGTTTGGTGTCAGTCGGTGTCGAGGTGTATGGGGTCAGTCAGTTTCGGGGTGTATAGGGTCAGTCAGTGTCCGGGTGTATGGGGTCAGTCAGTGTCCGGGTGTATGGGGTCAGTCAGTGTCGGGGAGTATGGGGTCAGTCCGTCTCCAGGTGTATAGGGTCAGTCAGTGTCGGGGTGTATGGGGTCAGTCAGTGTCGGGGTGTATGGGGTCAGTCAGTTACGGGGTGTATGGGGTCTGTCAGTGTCGGGGTGTATGGGGTCAGTCAGTGTCGGGGTATATAGGGTCAGTAAGTGTCGGGGTGTATGGGGTCACATTGTCGGGGTGTATGGGGTCAGTCAGTGTCGGGGTGTATGGGGTCACTCAGTGTCGGGGTGTATGGGGTCAGTCAGTGTCGGGATGTATGGGGTCAGTCAGTGTCCGGTTGTTTGGGGTCAGTCAGTGTCGAGGTGTATGGGGTCAGTCAGTGTCAGGGTGTATGGGGTCAGTCAGAGTTGGTGTGTATGGGGTCAGTCAGTGTCGGGGTGTATGGGGTCAGTCAGTGTCGGGGTGTATGGGGTCTGTCAGTGTCGGGGTGTATGGGGTCAGTCAGTGTCGGGGTGTATGGGGTCAGTCATTGTCCGGGTGTATGAGAACAGTCAGTTTCGGGGTGTACGAGGTCCGTCAGTGTCGGGGTGTATGGGGTCAGTCGGTGTCGGGGTGTATGGGGTCAGTCAGTGTCGGGGTGTATGGGGTCAGTCAGTGTCGGGGTGTATGGGGTCAGTCAGTGTCGGGGTGTATGGGGTCAGTCATTGTGCGGGTGTATGAGAACAGTCAGTTTCGGGGTGTACGAGGTCCGTCAGTGTCGGGGTGTATGGGGTCAGTCGGTGTCGGGGTGTATGGGGTCAGTCAGTGTCGGGGTGTATGGGGTCAGTCAGTGTCGGGGTGTATGGGGTCAGTCAGTGTCGGGGTTAATGGGGTCAATGTCGGGGTGTATGGTGTCAGTCAGTGTCGGGGTGTATGGGGTTCGTCAGTGTCGGGGTGTATGGAGTCAGTGTCCGGGTGTATGGGGTCAGTCAGTGTCGGGGAGTATGGGGTCAGTCAGTCTCCAGGTGTATGGGGTCAGTCAGTGTCGGGGTGTATGGGGTCAGTCAGTGTTGGGGTGTATGGGGTCAGTCAGTGTCGGGGTGTATGGGATCAGTAAGTGTCGGGGTGTATGTGGTCACAGTGTCGGGGTGTATGGTGTCAGTCAGTTTCGGGGTGTATGGGGTCAGTCAGTGTCGGGGTGTATGTGGTCACAGTGTCGGGGTGTATGGGTTCAGTCAGTTTTGGGGTGTATGGTGTCAGTCAGTGTCGGGGTGTATGGGGTCAGTCAGTGTTGGGATGTATGGGGTCACTCAGTGTCGGGGTGTATGGGGTCAGTCAGTGTCGGGGTGTATGGGGTCACAGTGTCGGGGTGTATCGGGTCAGTCAGTTTCGTGGTGTATGGGGTCATTCAGTGTCGGGGTGTATGGGGTCAGTCAGTTTCGGGGTGTATGGGGTCAGTCAGTGTCCGGGTGTATGTGGTCAGTCAGTGTCGGGGTGTATGGGGTCACAGTGTCCGGGTGTATGTGGTCAGTCAGTGTCGGGGTGTATGGGGTCAGTCAGTGTCACGGTGTATGGGGTCAGTCGGTGTCCGGGTGTATGGGATCAGTCAGTGTCGGGGTGTATGGCGTCAGTCAGTGTCGGGGTGTATGTGGTCAGTCACTGTCGGAGTGTATGGGATCAGTCAGTGTCGGGGTGTATGGGGCCAGTCAGTCTCCAGGTGTATGGGATCAGTCAGTGTCGGGGTGTATGCGGTCAGTCAGTGTCGGGGTGTATGGGGTCAGTCAGTGTCGGGGTGTATGGGGTCAGTCAGTGTCGGGATGTATGGGGTCAGTCAGTGTCTGGTTGTTTGCGGTTAGTCAGTGTCGAGGTGTATGGGGTCAGTCAGTGTCAGGGTGTATGGGGTCAGTCAGAGTTGGTGTGTATGGGGTCAGTCAGTGTCGGGGTGTATGGGGTCAGTCAGTCGGGGTGTATGTGGTCAGTGAGTGTTGGGGTGGATAGGGTCAGTCAGTGTCAGGGTGTATGGGCTCTGTCAGTTTCCGGGTGTATGGGGTCTGTAAGTGTTGGGGTATACGGGGTCAGTCAGTGTCGGGGTGTATGGGATCAGTCAGTGTTGGGGTGCATGGGGTCAGTCAGTCTTCGGGTGTATGGGGTCAGTCAGTGTCGGGGAGTATGGGGTCCGTCAGTCTCCAGGTGTATGGGGTCAGTCAGTGTCGGGGTGTATGGGGTCAGTCAGTGTCGGGGTGTATTGGGTCAGTCAGTGTCCGGGTGTATGTGGTCAGTCAGTGTCGGGGTGTATGGGGTCAGTCAGTGTCGGGGTATATAGGATCAGTAAGTGTCGGGGTGTATGGGGTCACATTGCCGGGGTGTATGGGGTCAGTCAGTTTCGGGGTGTATGGGGTCAGTCAGTGTCGGGGTGTATGGGGTCACAGTGTCGGTGTGTATGGGGTCAGTCAGTGTCGGGGTGTATGGGCTCAGTCAGTGTCGGGGTGTATGGGCTCAGTCAGTGTCGGGGTGTATGGGGTCAGTCAGTGTCGGGGTGTATGAGGTCAGTCAGTTTCGGGGTTTATGGGGTCAGTCAGTGTCGGGGTGCATGTGGTCAGTCAGTGTCGGGGTGTATGTGGTCAGTCAGTCTCGGGGTGTATGTGGTCAGTCAGTGTCGGAGTATCTGGGGTCAGTCAGTGTCGGGGTGTATGGGGTCAGTCAGTGTCGGGGTGTATGGGGTCAGTCAGTCTCCAGGTGTATGGGATCAGTCAGTGTCGGATTGTATGGGGTCAGTCAGTGTCGGGGTGTATGTGTTCAGTCACTGTCCGAGTGTATGGGGTCAGTCAGTTACGGGGTGTTTGTGGTCAGTCAGTGTCGGGGTGTATGGGGTCAGTCAGTTCCGGCTGTATATGGTCAGTCAGTGTCGGGGTGAATGGGGTCAATCAGTGTCGGGGTGTATGGGGTCAGTCAGTGTCGGGGTGTATGAGGTCAGTCAGTGTCGGGGTGTATGGGGTCAGTCAGTGTCGGGGTGTATGGTGTCAGTCAGTGTCGGGGTGTATGGGGTCAGTCAGTGTCCGGGTGTTTGGTGTCAGTCAGTGTCGAGGTGTATGGGGTCAGTCAGTTTCGGGGTGTATAGGGTCAGTCAGTGTCGGGGTGTATGGGGTCAGTCAGTGTCGGGGTTCATGGGGTCAATGTCGGGGTGTATGGTGTCAGTCAGTGTCGGGGTGTATGGGGTTATTCAGTGTCGGGGTGTATGGAGTCAGTGTCCGGGTGTATGGGGTCAGTCGGTGTCGGGGTGTATGGGGTCAGTCACTGTCGGGGTATATGGGGTCACAGTGTCGGGGTGTATCGGGTCAGTCAGAGTCGGGGTGTATGGGGTCAGTCAGTGTCGGGGTGTATGGGGTCAGTCAGTGTCGGGGTGTATGGTGTCAGTCAGTGTCGGGGTGTATGGGGTTAGTCAATGTCTGGGTGTTTGGTGTCAGTCAGTGTCGAGGTGTATGGGGTCAGTCAGTTTCGGGGTGTTTTGGGTCAGTCAGTGTTGGGGTGTATGGGGTCAGTCAGTGTCGGGGTTCATGGGGTCAATGTCGGGGTGTATGGTGTCAGTCAGTGTCGGGGTGTATGGGGTTAGTCAGTGTCGGGGTGTATGGAGTCAGTGTCCGAGTGTATGGGGTCAGTCGGTGTCGGGGTGTATGGGGTCAGTCAGTGTCCCGGTGTTTGGGGTCAGTCAGTGTCGGGGTGTATGGGGTCAGTCAGTGTCGGGGTGTATGTGGTCAGTCAGTGTCGGAGTATATGGGGTCAGTCAGTGTCGGGGTGTATGGGGTCATTCAGTGTCGGGGTGTATGGGGTCAGTCAGTGTCCGGGTGTTTGGTGTCAGTCGGTGTCGAGGTGTATGGGGTCAGTCAGTTTCGGGGTGTATAGGGTCAGTCAGTGTCCGGGTGTATGGGGTCAGTCAGTGTCCGGGTGTATGGGGTCAGTCAGTGTCGGGGAGTATGGGGTCAGTCCGTCTCCAGGTGTCTGGGGTCAGTCAGTGTCGGGGTGTATAGGGTCAGTCAGTGTCGGGGTGTATGGGGTCAGTCAGTTTCGGGGTGTATGGGGTCTGTCAGTGTCGGGGTGTATGGGGTCAGTCAGTGTCGGGGTATATAGGGTCAGTAAGTGTCGGGGTGTATGGGGTCATATTGTCGGGGTGTATGGGGTCAGTCAGTGTCGGGGTGTATGGGGTCACTCAGTGTCGGGGTGTATGGGGTCAGTCAGTGTCAGGGTGTATGAGGTCAGGCAGTGTCGGGGTGTATGGGGTCACAGTGTCAGGATATATGGGGTCAGTCAGTGTCGGGGTGTATGGGGTGAGTGTCGGGGTGTATGGGGTCAGTGCCGGGGTGTATGGGGTCAGTCAGAGTCGGGGTGCATGGGGTCAGTCAGTGTCGGGGTGTATGGGGTCTGTCAGTGTCGGGGTGTATGGGGTCAGTCAGTGTCGGGGTATATGGGGTCAGTCATTGTCCGGGTGTATGAGAACAGTCAGTTTCGGGGTGTACGAGGTCCGTCAGTGTCGGGGTGTATGGGGTCAGTCGGTGTCGGGGTGTATGGGGTCAGTCAGTGTCGGGGTGTATGGGGTCAGTCAGTGTCGGGGTGTATGGGGTCAGTCAGTGTCGGGGTTAATGGGGTCAATGTCGGGGTGTATGGTGTCAGTCAGTGTCGGGGTGTATGGGGTTCGTCAGTGTCGGGGTGTATGGAGTCAGTGTCCGGGTGTATGGGGTCAGTCAGTGTCCGGGTGTATGGGGTCAGTCAGTGTCCGGGTGTATGGGGTCAGTCAGTGTCGGGGAGTATGGGGTCAGTCAGTCTCCAGGTGTATGGGGTCAGTCAGTGTCGGGGTGTATGGGGTCAGTCAGTGTTGGGGTGTATGGGGTCAGTAAGTGTCGGGGTGTATGTGGTCACAGTGTCGGGGTGTATGGGGTCAGTCAGTTTCGGGGTGTATGGGGTCAGTCAGTGTCGGGGTGTATGTGGTCACAGTGTCGGGGTGTATGGGTTCAGTCAGTTTTGGGGTGTATGGTGTCAGTCAGTGTCGGGGTGTATGGGGTCAGTCAGTGTTGGGATGTATGGGGTCACTCAGTGTCGGGGTGTATGGCGTCAGTTAGTGTCAGGGTGTATGGGGTCAGTCAGTGTCGGGGTGTATGGGGTCACAGTGTCGGGGTGTATCGGGTCAGTCAGTTTCGGGGTGTATGGGGTCATTCAGTGTCGGGGTGTATGGGGTCAGTCAGTTTCGGGGTGTATGGGGTCAGTCAGTGCCCGGGTGTATGTGGTCAGTCAGTGTCGGGGTGTATGGGGTCACAGTGTCGGGGTGTATCGGGTCAGTCAGTTTCGGGGTGTTTGGGGTCAGTCAGTGTCGGAGTGTATGGGGTCAGTCAGTTTCGGGGTGTATGGGGTCAGTCAGTGTCCGGGTGTATGTGGTCAGTCAGTGTCGGGGTGTATGGGGTCAGTCAGTGTCACGGTGTATGGGGTCAGTCGGTGTCCGGGTGTATGGGATCATTCAGTGTCGGGGTGTATGGCGTCAGTCAGTGTCGGGGTGTATGTGGTCAGTCACTGTCGGAGTGTATGGGATCAGTCAGTGTCGGGGTGTATGGGGCCAGTCAGTCTCCAGGTGTATGGGATCAGTCAGTGTCGGGGTGTATGCGGTCAGTCAGTGTCGGGGTGTATGGGGTCAGTCAGTGTCGGGGTGTATGGGGTCAGTCAGTGTCGGGATGTATGGGGTCAGTCAGTGTCCGGTTGTTTGGGGTCAGTCAGTGTCGAGGTGTATGGGGTCAGTCAGTGTCAGGGTGTATGGGGTCAGTCAGAGTTGGTGTGTATGGGGTCAGTCAGTGTCGGGGTGTATGGGGTCAGTCAGTGTCGGGGTGTATGGGGTCTGTCAGTGTCGGGGTGTATGGGGTCAGTCAGTGTCGGGGTGTATGGGGTCAGTCATTGTCCGGGTGTATGAGAACAGTCAGTTTCGGGGTGTACGAGGTCCGTCAGTGTCGGGGTGTATGGGGTCAGTCGGTGTCGGGGTGTATGGGGTCAGTCAGTGTCGGGGTGTATGGGGTCAGTCAGTGTCGGGGTGTATGGGGTCAGTCAGTGTCGGGGTGTATGGGGTCAGTCATTGTCCGGGTGTATGAGAACAGTCAGTTTCGGGGTGTACGAGGTCCGTCAGTGTCGGGGTGTATGGGGTCAGTCGGTGTCGGGGTGTATGGGGTCAGTCAGTGTCGGGGTGTATGGGGTCAGTCAGTGTCGGGGTGTATGGGGTCAGTCAGTGTCGGGGTTAATGGGGTCAATGTCGGGGTGTATGGTGTCAGTCAGTGTCGGGGTGTATGGGGTTCGTCAGTGTCGGGGTGTATGGAGTCAGTGTCCGGGTGTATGGGGTCAGTCAGTGTCGGGGAGTATGGGGTCAGTCAGTCTCCAGGTGTATGGGGTCAGTCAGTGTCGGGGTGTATGGGGTCAGTCAGTGTTGGGGTGTATGGGGTCAGTCAGTGTCGGGGTGTATGGGATCAGTAAGTGTCGGGGTGTATGTGGTCACAGTGTCGGGGTGTATGGGGTCAGTCAGTGTCGGGGAGTATGGGGTCAGTCAGTCTCCAGGTGTATGGGGTCAGTCAGTGTCGGGGTGTATGGGGTCAGTCAGTGTTGGGGTGTATGGGGTCAGTCAGTGTCGGGGTGTATGGGATCAGTAAGTGTCGGGGTGTATGTGGTCACAGTGTCGGGGTGTATGGGTTCAGTCAGTTTTGGGGTGTATGGTGTCAGTCAGTGTCGGGGTGTATGGGGTCAGTCAGTGTTGGGATGTATGGGGTCACTCAGTGTCGGGGTGTATGGGGTCAGTCAGTGTCAGGGTGTATGGGGTCAGTCAGTGTCGGGGTGTATGGGGTCACAGTGTCGGGGTGTATCGGGTCAGTCAGTTTCGTGGTGTATGGGGTCATTCAGTGTCGGGGTGTATGGGGTCAGTCAGTTTCGGGGTGTATGGGGTCAGTCAGTGTCCGGGTGTATGTGGTCAGTCAGTGTCGGGGTGTATGGGGTCACAGTGTCCGGGTGTATGTGGTCAGTCAGTGTCGGGGTGTATGGGGTCATTCAGTGTCACGGTGTATGGGGTCAGTCGGTGTCCGGGTGTATGGGATCAGTCAGTGTCGGGGTGTATGGCGTCAGTCAGTGTCGGGGTGTATGTGGTCAGTCACTGTCGGAGTGTATGGGATCAGTCAGTGTCGGGGTGTATGGGGCCAGTCAGTCTCCAGGTGTATGGGATCAGTCAGTGTCGGGGTGTATGCGGTCAGTCAGTGTCGGGGTGTATGGGGTCAGTCAGTGTCGGGGTGTATGGGGTCAGTCAGTGTCGGGATGTATGGGGTCAGTCAGTGTCTGGTTGTTTGCGGTTAGTCAGTGTCGAGGTGTATGGGGTCAGTCAGTGTCAGGGTGTATGGGGTCAGTCAGAGTTGGTGTGTATGGGGTCAGTCAGTGTCGGGGTGTATGGGGTCAGTCAGTCGGGGTGTATGTGGTCAGTGAGTGTTGGGGTGGATAGGGTCAGTCAGTGTCAGGGTGTATGGGCTCTGTCAGTTTCCGTGTGTATGGGGTCTGTAAGTGTTGGGGTATACGGGGTCAGTCAGTGTCGGGGTGTATGGGATCAGTCAGTGTTGGGGTGCATGGGGTCAGTCAGTCTTCGGGTGTATGGGGTCAGTCAGTGTCGGGGAGTATGGGGTCCGTCAGTCTCCAGGTGTATGGGGTCAGTCAGTGTCGGGGTGTATGGGGTCAGTCAGTGTCGGGGTGTATTGGGTCAGTCAGTGTCCGGGTGTATGTGGTCAGTCAGTGTCGGGGTGTATGGGGTCAGTCAGTGTCGGGGTATATAGGATCAGTAAGTGTCGGGGTGTATGGGGTCACATTGTCGGGGTGTATGGGGTCAGTCAGTTTCGGGGTGTATGGGGTCAGTCAGTGTCGGGGTGTATGGGGTCACAGTGTCGGTGTGTATGGGGTCAGTCAGTTTTGGGGTGTATGGGGTCAGTCAGTGTCGGGGTGTATGGGCTCAGTCAGTGTCGGGGTGTATGGGGTCAGTCAGTGTCGGGGTGTATGAGGTCAGTCAGTTTCGGGGTTTATGGGGTCAGTCAGTGTCGGGGTGCATGTGGTCAGTCAGTGTCGGGGTGTATGTGGTCAGTCAGTCTCGGGGTGTATGTGGTCAGTCAGTGTCGGAGTATCTGGGGTCAGTCAGTGTCGGGGTGTATGGGGTCAGTCAGTGTCGGGGTGTATGGGGTCAGTCAGTCTCCAGGTGTATGGGATCAGTCAGTGTCGGATTGTATGGGGTCAGTCAGTGTCGGGGTGTATGTGTTCAGTCAGTGTCCGAGTGTATGGGGTCAGTCAGTTACGGGGTGTTTGTGGTCAGTCAGTGTCGGGGTGTATAGGGTCAGTCAGTGTCGGGGTGTATGGGGTCAGTCAGTTCCGGCTGTATATGGTCAGTCAGTGTCGGGGTGAATGGGGTCAATCAGTGTCGGGGTGTATGGGGTCAGTCAGTGTCGGGGTGTATGAGGTCAGTCAGTGTCGGGGTGTATGGGGTCAGTCAGTGTCGGGGTGTATGGTGTCAGTCAGTGTCGGGGTGTATGGGGTCAGTCAGTGTCCGGGTGTTTGGTGTCAGTCAGTGTCGAGGTGTATGGGGTCAGTCAGTTTCGGGGTGTATAGGGTCAGTCAGTGTCGGGGTGTATGGGGTCAGTCAGTGTCGGGGTTCATGGGGTCAATGTCGGGGTGTATGGTGTCAGTCAGTGTCGGGGTGTATGGGGTTATTCAGTGTCGGGGTGTATGGAGTCAGTGTCCGGGTGTATGGGGTCAGTCGGTGTCGGGGTGTATGGGGTCAGTCACTGTCGGGGTATATGGGGTCACAGTGTCGGGGTGTATCGGGTCAGTCAGAGTCGGGGTGTATGGGGTCAGTCAGTGTCGGGGTGTATGGGGTCAGTCAGTGTCGGGGTGTATGGTGTCAGTCAGTGTCGGGGTGTATGGGGTTAGTCAATGTCTGGGTGTTTGGTGTCAGTCAGTGTCGAGGTGTATGGGGTCAGTCAGTTTCGGGGTGTTTTGGGTCAGTCAGTGTTGGGGTGTATGGGGTCAGTCAGTGTCGGGGTTCATGGGGTCAATGTCGGGGTGTATGGTGTCAGTCAGTGTCGGGGTGTATGGGGTTAGTCAGTGTCGGGGTGTATGGAGTCAGTGTCCGAGTGTATGGGGTCAGTCGGTGTCGGGGTGTATGGGGTCAGTCAGTGTCCCGGTGTTTGGGGTCAGTCAGTGTCGGGGTGTATGGGGTCAGTCAGTGTCGGGGTGTATGTGGTCAGTCAGTGTCGGAGTATATGGGGTCAGTCAGTGTCGGGGTGTATGGGGTCATTCAGTGTCGGGGTGTATGGGGTCAGTCAGTGTCCGGGTGTTTGGTGTCAGTCGGTGTCGAGGTGTATGGGGTCAGTCAGTTTCGGGGTGTATAGGGTCAGTCAGTGTCCGGGTGTATGGGGTCAGTCAGTGTCCGGGTGTATGGGGTCAGTCAGTGTCGGGGAGTATGGGGTCAGTCCGTCTCCAGGTGTCTGGGGTCAGTCAGTGTCGGGGTGTATAGGGTCAGTCAGTGTCGGGGTGTATGGGGTCAGTCAGTTTCGGGGTGTATGGGGTCTGTCAGTGTCGGGGTGTATGGGGTCAGTCAGTGTCGGGGTATATAGGGTCAGTAAGTGTCGGGGTGTATGGGGTCATATTGTCGGGGTGTATGGGGTCAGTCAGTGTCTGGGTGTATGGGGTCACTCAGTGTCGGGGTGTATGGGGTCAGTCAGTGTCAGGGTGTATGAGGTCAGTCAGTGTCGGGGTGTATGGGGTCACAGTGTCAGGATATATGGGGTCAGTCAGTGTCGGGGTGTATGGGGTGAGTGTCGGGGTGTATGGGGTCAGTGCCGGGGTGTATGGGGTCAGTCAGAGTCGGGGTGCATGGGGTCAGTCAGTGTCGGGGTGTATGGGGTCTGTCAGTGTCGGGGTGTATGGGGTCAGTCAGTGTCGGGGTGTATGGGGTCAGTCATTGTCCGGGTGTATGAGAACAGTCAGTTTCGGGGTGTACGAGGTCCGTCAGTGTCGGGGTGTATGGGGTCAGTCGGTGTCGGGGTGTATGGGGTCAGTCAGTGTCGGGGTGTATGGGGTCAGTCAGTGTCGGGGTGTATGGGGTCAGTCAGTGTCGGGGTTAATGGGGTCAATGTCGGGGTGTATGGTCTCAGTCAGTGTCGGGGTGTATGGGGTTCGTCAGTGTCGGGGTGTATGGAGTCAGTGTCCGGGTGTATGGGGTCAGTCAGTGTCCGGGTGTATGGGGTCAGTCAGTGTCGGGGAGTATGGGGTCAGTCAGTCTCCAGGTGTATGGGGTCAGTCAGTGTCGGGGTGTATGTGGTCAGTCAGTGTCGGGGTGTATGGGGTCACAGTGACGGGGTGTATCGGGTCAGTCAGTTTCGGGGTGTTTGGGGTCAGTCAGTGTCGGAGTGTATGGGGTCAGTCAGTTTCGGGGTGTATGGGGTCAGTCAGTGTCCGGGTGTATGTGGTCAGTCAGTGTCGGGGTGTATGGGGTCAGTCAGTGTCACGGTGTATGGGGTCAGTTGGTGTCCGGGTGTATGGGATCAGTCAGTGTCGGGGTGTATGGCGTCAGTCAGTGTCGGGGTGTATGTGGTCAGTCACTGTCGGAGTGTATGGGATCAGTCAGTGTCGGGGTGTATGGGGCCAGTCAGTCTCCAGGTGTCTGGGATCAGTCAGTGTCGGGGTGTATGCGGTCAGTCAGTGTCGGGGTGTATGGGGTCAGTCAGTGTCGGGGTGTATGGGGTCAGTCAGTGTCGGGATGTATGGGGTCAGTCAGTGTCCGGTTGTTTGGGGTCAGTCAGTGTCGAGGTGTATGGGGTCAGTCAGTGTCAGGGTGTATGGGGTCAGTCAGAGTTGGTGTGTATGGGGTCAGTCAGTGTCGGGGTGTATGGGGTCAGTCAGTCGGGATGTATGTGGTCAGTGAGTGTTGGGGTGGATAGGGTCAGTCAGTGTCAGGGTGTATGGGCTCTGTCAGTTTCCGGGTGTATGGGGTCTGTAAGTGTTGGGGTATACGGGGTCAGTCAGTGTCGGGGTGTATGGGATCAGTCAGTGTTGGGGTGCATGGGGTCCGTCAGTCTCCAGGTGTATGGGGTCAGTCAGTGTCGGGGTGTATGGGGTCAGTCAGTGTCGGGGTGTATTGGGTCAGTCAGTTCCGGCTGTATATGGTCAGTCAGTGTCGGGGTGTATGGGGTCAGTCAGTGTCGGGGTGTATGAGGTCAGTCAGTGTCGGGGTGTATGGGGTCAGTCAGTGTCGGGGTGTATGGTGTCAGTCAGTGTCGGGGTGTATGGGGTCAGTCAGTGTCCGGGTGTTTGGTGTCAGTCAGTGTCGAGGTGTATGGGGTCAGTCAGTTTCGGGGTGTATAGGGTCAGTCAGTGTCGGGGTGTATGGGGTCAGTCAGTGTTGGGGTTCATGGGGTCAATGTCGGGGTGTATGGTGTCAGTCAGTGTCGGGGTGTATGGGGTTATTCAGTGTCGGGGTGTATGGAGTCAGTGTTCGGGTGTATGGGGTCAGTCGGTGTCGGGGTGTATGGGGTCAGTCACTGTCGGGGTATATGGGGTCACAGTGTCGGGGTGTATCGGGTCAGTCAGTGTCGGGGTGTATGGGGTCAGTCAGTCTCCAGGTGCATGGGATCAGTCAGTGTCGGATTGTATGGGGTCAGTCAGTGTCGGGGTGTATGTGTTCAGTCAGTGTCCGAGTGTATGGGGTCAGTCAGTTACGGGGTGTTTGTGGTCAGTCAGTGTCGGGGTGTATAGGGTCAGTCAGTGTCGGGGTGTATGGGGTCAGTCAGTTCCGGCTGTATATGGTCAGTCAGTGTCGGGGTGAATGGGGTCAATCAGTGTCGGGGTGTATGGAGTCAGTGTCCGGGTGTATGGGGTCAGTCAGTGTCGGGGAGTATGGGGTCAGTCAGTGTCGGGGTTAATGGGGTCAATGTCGGGGTGTATGGTGTCAGTCAGTGTCGGGGTGTATGGGGTTCGTCAGTGTCGGGGTGTATGGAGTCAGTGTCCGGGTGTATGGGGTCAGTCAGTGTCGGGGAGTATGGGGTCAGTCAGTCTCCAGGTGTATGGGGTCAGTCAGTGTCGGGGTGTATGGGGTCAGTCAGTGTTGGGGTGTATGGGGTCAGTCAGTGTCGGGGTGTATGGGATCAGTAAGTGTCGGGGTGTATGTGGTCACAGTGTCGGGGTGTATGGGGTCAGTCAGTGTCGGGGAGTATGGGGTCAGTCAGTCTCCAGGTGTATGGGGTCAGTCAGTGTCGGGGTGTATGGGGTCAGTCAGTGTTGGGGTGTATGGGGTCAGTCAGTGTCGGGGTGTATGGGATCACTAAGTGTCGGGGTGTATGTGGTCACAGTGTCGGGGTGTATGGGTTCAGTCAGTTTTGGGGTGTATGGTGTCAGTCAGTGTCGGGGTGTATGGGGTCAGTCAGTGTTGGGATGTATGGGGTCACTCAGTGTCGGGGTGTATGGGGTCAGTCAGTGTCAGGGTGTATGGGGTCAGTCATTGTCGGGGTGTATGGGGTCACAGTGTCGGGGTGTATCGGGTCAGTCAGTTTCGTGGTGTATGGGGTCATTCAGTGTCGGGGTGTATGGGGTCAGTCAGTTTCGGGGTGTATGGGGTCAGTCAGTGTCCGGGTGTATGTGGTCAGTCAGTGTCGGGGTGTATGGGGTCACAGTGTCCGGGTGTATGTGGTCAGTCAGTGTCGGGGTGTATGGGGTCAGTCAGTGTCACGGTGTATGGGGTCAGTCGGTGTCCGGGTGTATGGGATCAGTCAGTGTCGGGGTGTATGGCGTCAGTCAGTGTCGGGGTGTATGTGGTCAGTCACTGTCGGAGTGTATGGGATCAGTCAGTGTCGGGGTGTATGGGGCCAGTCAGTCTCCAGGTGTATGGGATCAGTCAGTGTCGGGGTGTATGCGGTCAGTCAGTGTCGGGGTGTATGGGGTCAGTCAGTGTCGGGGTGTATGGGGTCAGTCAGTGTCGGGATGTATGGGGTCAGTCAGTGTCTGGTTGTTTGCGGTTAGTCAGTGTCGAGGTGTATGGGGTCAGTCAGTGTCAGGGTGTATGGGGTCAGTCAGAGTTGGTGTGTATGGGGTCAGTCAGTGTTGGGGTGTATGGGGTCAGTCAGTCGGGGTGTATGTGGTCAGTGAGTGTTGGGGTGGATAGGGTCAGTCAGTGTCAGGGTGTATGGGCTCTGTCAGTTTCCGGGTGTATGGGGTCTGTAAGTGTTGGGGTATACGGGGTCAGTCAGTGTCGGGGTGTATGGGATCAGTCAGTGTTGGGGTGCATGGGGTCAGTCAGTCTTCGGGTGTATGGGGTCAGTCAGTGTCGGGGAGTATGGGGTCCGTCAGTCTCCAGGTGTATGGGGTCAGTCAGTGTCGGGGTGTATGGGGTCAGTCAGTGTCGGGGTGTATTGGGTCAGTCAGTGTCCGGGTGTATGTGGTCAGTCAGTGTCGGGGTGTATGGGGTCAGTCAGTGTCGGGGTATATAGGATCAGTAAGTGTCGGGGTGTATGGGGTCACATTGTCGGGGTGTATGGGGTCAGTCAGTTTCGGGGTGTATGGGGTCAGTCAGTGTCGGGGTGTATGGGGTCACAGTGTCGGTGTGTATAGGGTCAGTCAGTTTTGGGGTGTATGGGGTCAGTCAGTGTCGGGGTGTATGGGCTCAGTCAGTGTCGGGGTGTATGGGGTCAGTCAGTGTCGGGGTGTATGAGGTCAGTCAGTTTCGGGGTTTATGGGGTCAGTCAGTGTCGGGGTGCATGTGGTCAGTCAGTGTCGGGGTGTATGTGGTCAGTCAGTCTCGGGGTGTATGTGGTCAGTCAGTGTCGGAGTATCTGGGGTCAGTCAGTGTCGGGGTGTATGGGGTCAGTCAGTGTCGGGGTGTATGGGGTCAGTCAGTCTCCAGGTGTATGGGATCAGTCAGTGTCGGATTGTATGGGGTCAGTCAGTGTCGGGGTGTATGTGTTCAGTCAGTGTCCGAGTGTATGGGGTCAGTCAGTTACGGGGTGTTTGTGGTCAGTCAGTGTCGGGGTGTATAGGGTCAGTCAGTGTCGGGGTGTATGGGGTCAGTCAGTTCCGGCTGTATATGGTCAGTCAGTGTCGGGGTGAATGGGGTCAATCAGTGTCGGGGTGTATGGGGTCAGTCAGTGTCGGGGTGTATGAGGTCAGTCAGTGTCGGGGTGTATGGGGTCAGTCAGTGTCGGGGTGTATGGTGTCAGTCAGTGTCGGGGTGTATGGGGTCAGTCAGTGTCCGGGTGTTTGGTGTCAGTCAGTGTCGAGGTGTATGGGGTCAGTCAGTTTCGGGGTGTATGTGGTCAGTCAGTGTCGGGGTGTATGGGGTCAGTCAGTGTCGGGGTTCATGGGGTCAATGTCGGGGTGTATGGTGTCAGTCAGTGTCGGGGTGTATGGGGTTATTCAGTGTCGGGGTGTATGGAGTCAGTGTCCGGGTGTATGGGGTCAGTCGGTGTCGGGGTGTATGGGGTCAGTCACTGTCGGGGTATATGGGGTCACAGTGTTGGGGTGTATCGGGTCAGTCAGAGTCGGGGTGTATGGGGTCAGTCAGTGTCGGGGTGTATGGGGTCAGTCAGTGTCGGGGTGTATGGTGTCAGTCAGTGTCGGGGTGTATGGGGTTAGTCAATGTCTGGGTGTTTGGTGTCAGTCAGTGTCGAGGTGTATGGGGTCAGTCAGTTTCGGGGTGTTTTGGGTCAGTCAGTGTTGGGGTGTATGGGGTCAGTCAGTGTCGGGGTTCATGGGGTCAATGTCGGGGTGTATGGTGTCAGTCAGTGTCGGGGTGTATGGGGTTAGTCAGTGTCGGGGTGTATGGAGTCAGTGTCCGGGTGTATGGGGTCAGTCGGTGTCGGGGTGTATGGGGTCAGTCAGTGTCCCGGTGTTTGGGGTCAGTCAGTGTCGGGGTGTATGGGGTCAGTCAGTGTCGGGGTGTATGTGGTCAGTCAGTGTCGGAGTATATGGGGTCAGTCAGTGTCGGGGTGTATGGGGTCATTCAGTGTCGGGGTGTATGGGGTCAGTCAGTGTCCGGGTGTTTGGTGTCAGTCGGTGTCGAGGTGTATGGGGTCAGTCAGTTTCGGGGTGTATAGGGTCAGTCAGTGTCCGGGTGTATGGGGTCAGTCAGTGTCCGGGTGTATGGGGTCAGTCAGTGTCGGGGAGTATGGGGTCAGTCCGTCTCCAGGTGTCTGGGGTCAGTCAGTGTCGGGGTGTATAGGGTCAGTCAGTGTCGGGGTGTATGGGGTCAGTCAGTTTCGGGGTGTATGGGGTCTGTCAGTGTCGGGGTGTATGGGGTCAGTCAGTGTCGGGGTATATCGGGTCAGTAAGTGTCGGGGTGTATGGGGTCATATTGTCGGGGTGTATGGGGTCAGTCAGTGTCGGGGTGTATGGGGTCACTCAGTGTCGGGGTGTATGGGGTCAGTCAGTGTCAGGGTGTATGAGGTCAGTCAGTGTCGGGGTGTATGGGGTCACAGTGTCAGGATATATGGGGTCAGTCAGTGTCGGGGTGTATGGGGTGAGTGTCGGGGTGTATGGGGTCAGTGCCGGGGTGTATGGGGTCAGTCAGAGTCGGGGTGCATGGGGTCAGTCAGTGTCGGGGTGTATGGGGTCTGTCAGTGTCGGGGTGTATGGGGTCAGTCAGTGTCGGGGTGTATGGGGTCAGTCATTGTCCGGGTGTATGAGATCAGTCAGTTTCGGGGTGTACGAGGTCAGTCAGTGTCGGGGTGTATGGGGTCAGTCGGTGTCGGGGTGTATGGGGTCAGTCAGTGTCGGGGTGTATGGGGTCAGTCAGTGTCGGGGTGTATGGGGTCAGTCAGTGTCGGGGTTAATGGGGTCAATGTCGGGGTGTATGGTGTCAGTCAGTGTCGGGGTGTATGGGGTTCGTCAGTGTCGGGGTGTATGGAGTCAGTGTCCGGGTGTATGGGGTCAGTCAGTGTCCGGGTGTATGGGGTCAGTCAGTGTCGGGGAGTATGGGGTCAGTCAGTCTCCAGGTGTATGGGGTCAGTCAGTGTCGGGGTGTATGGGGTCAGTCAGTGTTGGGGTGTATGGGGTCAGTCAGTGTCGGGGTGTATGGGATCAGTAAGTGTCGGGGTGTATGTGGTCACAGTGTCGGGGTGTATGGGGTCAGTCAGTTTCGGGGTGTATGGGGTCAGTCAGTGTCGGGGTGTATGTGGTCACAGTGTCGGGGTGTATGGGTTCAGTCAGTTTTGGGGTGTATGGTGTCAGTCAGTGTCGGGGTGTATGGGGTCAGTCAGTGTTGGGATGTATGGGGTCACTCAGTGTCGGGGTGTATGGGGTCAGTTAGTGTCAGGGTGTATGGGGTCAGTCAGTGTCGGGGTGTATGGGGTCACAGTGTCGGGGTGTATCGGGTCAGTCAGTTTCGGGGTGTATGGGGTCATTCAGTGTCGGGGTGTATGGGGTCAGTCAGTTTCGGGGTGTATGGGGTCAGTCAGTGCCCGGGTGTATGTGGTCAGTCAGTGTCGGGGTGTATGGGGTCACAGTGTCGGGGTGTATCGGGTCAGTCAGTTTCGGGGTGTTTGGGGTCAGTCAGTGTCGGAGTGTATGGGGTCAGTCAGTTTCGGGGTGTATGGGGTCAGTCAGTGTCCGGGTGTATGTGGTCAGTCAGTGTCGGGGTGTATGGGGTCAGTCAGTGTCACGGTGTATGGGGTCAGTCGGTGTCCGGGTGTATGGGATCAGTCAGTGTCGGGGTGTATGGCGTCAGTCAGTGTCGGGGTGTATGTGGTCAGTCACTGTCGGAGTGTATGGGATCAGTCAGTGTCGGGGTGTATGGGGCCAGTCAGTCTCCAGGTGTATGGGATCAGTCAGTGTCGGGGTGTATGCGGTCAGTCAGTGTCGGGGTGTATGGGGTCAGTCAGTGTCGGGGTGTATGGGGTCAGTCAGTGTCGGGATGTATGGGGTCAGTCAGTGTCCGGTTGTTTGGGGTCAGTCAGTGTCGAGGTGTATGGGGTCAGTCATTGTCAGGGTGTATGGGGTCAGTCAGAGTTGGTGTGTATGGGGTCAGTCAGTGTCGGGGTGTATGGGGTCAGTCAGTCGGGATGTATGTGGTCAGTGAGTGTTGGGGTGGATAGGGTCAGTCAGTGTCAGGGTGTATGGGCTCTGTCAGTTTCCGGGTGTATGGGGTCTGTAAGTGTTGGGGTATACGGTGTCAGTCAGTGTCGGGGTGTATGGGATCAGTCAGTGTTGGGGTGCATGGGGTCAGTCAGTCTTCGGGTGTATGGGGTCAGTCAGTGTCGGGGAGTATGGGGTCCGTCAGTCTCCAGGTGTATGGGGTCAGTCAGTGTCGGGGTGTATGGGGTCAGTCAGTGTCGGGGTGTATTGGGTCAGTCAGTTCCGGCTTTATATGGTCAGTCAGTGTCGGGGTGTATGGGGTCAGTCAGTGTCGGGGTGTATGAGGTCAGTCAGTGTCGGGGTGTATGGGGTCAGTCAGTGTCGGGGTGTATGGTGTCAGTCAGTGTCGGGGTGTATGGGGTCAGTCAGTGTCCGGGTTTTTGGTGTCAGTCAGTGTCGAGGTGTATGGGGTCAGTCAGTTTCGGGGTGTATAGGGTCAGTCAGTGTCGGGGTGTATGGGGTCAGTCAGTGTCGGGGTTCATGGGGTCAATGTCGGGGTGTATGGTGTCAGTCAGTGTCGGGGTGTATGGGGTTATTCAGTGTCGGGGTGTATGGAGTCAGTGTCCGGGTGTATGGGGTCAGTCGGTGTCGGGGTGTATGGGGTCAGTCACTGTCGGGGTATATGGGGTCACAGTGTCGGGGTGTATCGGGTCAGTCAGAGTCGGGGTGTATGGGGTCAGTCAGTGTCGGGGTGTATGGGGTCAGTTAGTGTCGGGGTGTATGGTGTCAGTCAGTGTCGGGGTGTATGGGGTTAGTCAATGTCTGGGTGTTTGGTGTCAGTCAGTGTTGAGGTGTATGGGGTCAGTCAGTTTCGGGGTGTATAGGGTCAGTCAGTGTTGGGGTGTATGGGGTCAGTCAGTGTCGGGGTTCATGGGGTCAATGTCGGGGTGTATGGTGTCAGTCAGTGTCGGGGTGTATGGGGTTAGTCAGTGTCGGGGTGTATGGAGTCAGTGTCCGAGTGTATGGGGTCAGTCGGTGTCGGGGTGTATGGGGTCAGTCAGTGTCCCGGTGTTTGGGGTCAGTCAGTGTCGGGGTGTATGGGGTCAGTCAGTGTCGGGGTGTATGTGGTCAGTCAGTGTCGGAGTATATGGGGTCAGTCAGTGTCGGGGTGTATGGGGTCATTCAATGTCGGGGTGTATGGGGTCAGTCAGTGTCCGGGTGTTTGGTGTCAGTCGGTGTCGAGGTGTATGGGGTCAGTCAGTTTCGGGGTGTATAGGGTCAGTCAGTGTCCGGGTGTATGGGGTCAGTCAGTGTCCGGGTGTATGGGGTCAGTCAGTGTCGGGGAGTATGGGGTCAGTCCGTCTCCAGGTGTATGGGGTCAGTCAGTGTCGGGGTGTATGGGGTCAGTCAGTGTCGGGGTGTATGGGGTCAGTCAGTTTCGGGGTGTATGGGGTCTGTCAGTGTCGGGGTGTATGGGGTCAGTCAGTGTCGGGGTATATAGGGTCAGTAAGTGTCGGGGTGTATGGGGTCACATTGTCGGGGTGTATGGGGTCAGTCAGTGTCGGGGTGTATGGGGTCACTCAGTGTCGGGGTGTATGGGGTCAGTCAGTGTCAGGGTGTATGAGGTCAGTCAGTGTCGGGGTGTATGGGGTCACAGTGTCAGGATATATGGGGTCAGCCAGTGTCGGGGTGTATGGGGTGAGTGTCGGGGTGTATGGGGTCAGTGCCGGGGTGTATGGGGTCAGTCAGAGTCGGGGTGTATGGGGTCTGTCAGTGTCGGGGTGTATGGGATCAGTCATTGTCCGGGTGTATGAGAACAGTCAGTTTCGGGGTGTACGAGGTCCGTCAGTGTCGGGGTGTATGGGGTCAGTCGGTGTCGGGGTGTATGGGGTCAGTCAGTGTCGGGGTGTATGGGGTCAGTCAGTGTCGGGGTGTATGGGGTCAGTCAGTGTCGGGGTTAATGGGGTCAATGTCGGGGTGTATGGTGTCAGTCAGTGTCGGGGTGTATGGGGTTCGTCAGTGTCGGGGTGTGTGGAGTCAGTGTCCGGGTGTATGGGGTCAGTCAGTGTCGGGGAGTATGGGGTCAGTCAGTCTCCAGGTGTATGGGGTCAGTCAGTGTCGGGGTGTATGGGGTCAGTCAGTGTTGGGGTGTATGGGGTCAGTCAGTGTCGGGGTGTATGGGATCAGTAAGTGTCGGGGTGTATGTGGTCACAGTGTCGGGGTGTATGGGGTCAGTCAGTTTCGGGGTGTATGGGGTCAGTCAGTGTCGGGGTGTATGTGGTCACAGTGTCGGGGTGTATGGGTTCAGTCAGTTTTGGGGTGTATGGTGTCAGTCAGTGTCGGGGTGTATGGGGTCAGTCAGTGTTGGGATGTATGGGGTCACTCAGTGTAGGGGTGTATGGGGTCAGTTAGTGTCAGGGTGTATGGGGTCAGTCAGTGTCGGTGTGTATGGGGTCACAGTGTCGGGGTGTATCGGGTCAGTCAGTTTCGGGGTGTATGGGGTCATTCAGTGTCGGGGTGTATGGGGTCAGTCAGTTTCGGGGTGTATGGGGTCAGTCAGTGCCCGGGTGTATGTGGTCAGTCAGTGTCGGGGTGTATGGGGTCACAGTGTCGGGGTGTATCGGGTCAGTCAGTTTCGGGGTGTTTGGGGTCAGTCAGTGTCGGAGTGTATGGGGTCAGTCAGTTTCGGGGTGTATGGGGTCAGTCAGTGTCCGGGTGTATGTGGTCAGTCAGTGTCGGGGTGTATGGGGTCAGTCAGTGTCACGGTGTATGGGGTCAGTCGGTGTCCGGGTGTATGGGATCAGTCAGTGTCGGGGTGTATGGCGTCAGTCAGTGTCGGGGTGTATGTGGTCAGTCACTGTCGGAGTGTATGGGATCAGTCAGTGTCGGGGTGTATGGGGCCAGTCAGTCTCCAGGTGTATGGGATCAGTCAGTGTCGGGGTGTATGCGGTCAGTCAGTGTCGGGGTGTATGGGGTCAGTCAGTGTCGGGGTGTATGGGGTCAGTCAGTGTCGGGATGTATGGGGTCAGTCAGTGTCCGGTTGTTTGGGGTCAGTCAGTGTCGAGGTGTATGGGGTCAGTCAGTGTCAGGGTGTATGGGGTCAGTCAGAGTTGGTGTGTATGGGGTCAGTCAGTGTCGGGGTGTATGGGGTCAGTCAGTCGGGATGTATGTGGTCAGTGAGTGTTGGGGTGGATAGGGTCAGTCAGTGTCAGGGTGTATGGGCTCTGTCAGTTTCCGGGTGTATGGGGTCTGTAATTGTTGGGGTATACGGGGTCAGTCAGTGTCGGGGTGTATGGGATCAGTCAGTGTTGGGGTGCATGGGGTCAGTCAGTCTTCGGGTGTATGGGGTCAGTCAGTGTCGGGGAGTATGGGGTTCGTCAGTCTCCAGGTGTATGGGGTCAGTCAGTGTCGGGGTGTATGGGGTCAGTCAGTGTCGGGGTGTATTGGGTCAGTCAGTGTCCGGGTGTATGTGGTCAGTCAGTGTCGGGGTGTATGGGGTCAGTCAGTGTCGGGGTATATAGGGTCAGTAAGTGTCGGGGTGTATGGGGTCACATTGTCGGGGTGTATGGGGTCAGTCAGTTTCGGGGTGTATGGGGTCAGTCAGTGTCGGGGTGTATGGGGTCACAGTGTCGGGGTGTATGGGGTCAGTCAGTTTTGGGGTGTATGGGGTCAGTCAGTGTCGGGGTGTATGGGCTCAGTCAGTGTCGGGGTGTATGGGGTCAGTCAGTGTCGGGGTGTATGAGGTCAGTCAGTTTCGGGGTTTATGGGGTCAGTCAGTGTCGGGGTGCATGTGGTCAGTCAGTGTCGGGGTGTATGTGGTCAGTCAGTCTCGGGGTGTATGTGGTCAGTCAGTGTCGGAGTATCTGGGGTCAGTCAGTGTCGGGGTGTATGGGGTCAGTCAGTGTCGGGGTGTATGGGGTCAGTCAGTCTCCAGGTGTATGGGATCAGTCAGTGTCGGATTGTATGGGGTCAGTCAGTGTCGGGGTGTATGTGTTCAGTTAGTGTCCGAGTGTATGGGGTCAGTCAGTTACGGGGTGTTTGTGGTCAGTCAGTGTCGGGGTGTATAGGGTCAGCCAGTGTCGGTGTGTATGGGGTCAGTCAGTTCCGGCTGTATATGGTCAGTCAGTGTCGGGGTGAATGGGGTCAATCAGTGTCGGGGTGTATGGGGTCAGTCAGTGTCGGGGTGTATGAGGTCAGTCAGTGTCGGGGTGTATGGGGTCAGTCAGTGTCGGGGTGTATGGTGTCAGTCAGTGTCGGGGTGTATGGGGTCAGTCAGTGTCCGGGTGTTTGGTGTCAGTCAGTGTCGAGGTGTATGGGGTCAGTCAGTTTCGGGGTGTATAGGGTCAGTCAGTGTCGGGGTGTATGGGGTCAGTCAGTGTCGGGGTTCATGGGGTCAATGTCGGGGTGTATGGTGTCAGTCAGTGTCGGGGTGTATGGGGTTATTCAGTGTCGGGGTGTATGGAGTCAGTGTCTGGGTGTATGGGGTCAGTCGGTGTCGGGGTGTATGGGGTCAGTCACTGTCGGGGTATATGGGGTCACAGTGTCGGGGTGTATCGGGTCAGTCAGAGTCGGGGTGTATGGGGTCAGTCAGTGTCGGGGTGTATGGGGTCAGTCAGTGTCGGGGTGTATGGGGTCAGTCAGTGTCGGGGTTTATGGGGTCAGTCAGTGTCGGGGTGTATGGGGTCAGTCAGTCTCCAGGTGTATGGGGTCAGTCAGTGTCGAGGTGTACGGGGTCAGTCAGTGTCGGGGTTTATGGGGTCAGTCAGTGTCGGGGTTTATGTGGTCAGTCAGTCTCGGGGTGTATGTGGTCAGTCAGTGTCGGGGTGTATGGGGTCAGTCAGTGTCGGGGTGTATGGGGTCAGTCAGTGTCGGGGTGTATGCGATCAGTCAGTCTCCAGGTGTATGGGATCAGTCAGTGTCGGGGTGTATGAGGTCAGTCAGTTTCGGGGTGTAAGTGTTCAGTCAGTTTCGGGGTGTTTGGGTTCAGTCAGTGTCGGGGTGTATGGGGTCAGTCAGTGTCCGAGTGTATGGGGTCAGTCAGTTTCGGGGTGTATAGGGTCAGTCAGTGTCGGGGTGTATGGGGTCAGTCAGTGTCGGGGTTCATGGGGTCAATGTCGGGGTGTATGGTGTCAGTTAGTGTCGGGGAGTATGGGGTTATTCAGTGTCGGGGGGTATGGAGTCAGTGTCCGGGTGTATGGGGTCAGTCGGTGTCGGGGTGTATGGGGTCAGTCACTGTCGGGGTATATGGGGTCACAGTGTCGGGGTGTATCGGGTCAGTCAGAGTCGGGGTGTATGGGGTCAGTCAGTGTCGGGGTGTATGGGGTCAGTCAGTGTCGGGGTGTATGGGGTCAGTCAGTGTCGGGGTTTATGGGGTCAGTCAGTGTCGGGGTGTATGGGGTCAGTCAGTCTCCAGGTGTATGGGGTCAGTCAGTGTCGGGGTGTACGGGGTCAGTCAGTGTCGGGGTTTATGGGGTCAGTCAGTGTCGGGGTTTATGTGGTCAGTCAGTCTCGGGGTGTATGTGGTCAGTCAGTGTCGGGGTGTATGGGGTCAGTCAGTGTCGGGGTGTATGGGGTCAGTCAGTGTCGGGGTGTATGCGGTCAGTCAGTCTCCAGGTGTATGGGATCAGTCAGTGTCGGGGTGTATGAGGTCAGTCAGTTTCGGGGTGTAAGTGTTCAGTCAGTTTCGGGGTGTTTGGGGTCAGTCGGTGTCGGGGTGTATGGGGTCAGTCAGTGTCCGAGTGTATGGGGTCAGTCAGTTTCGGGGTGTTTGGGGTCAGTCAGTGTCGGAGTGTATGGGGTCAGTCAGTGTCGGGGTGTATGGGGTCAGTCAGTGTCCGGGTGTATGTGGTCAGTCAGTGCCGGGGTGTATGGGGTCAGTCAGTGTCACGGTGTATGTGGTCAGTCAGTGTCCGGGTGTATGGGACCAGTCAGTGTCGGGGTGTATGGCGTCAGTCAGTGTCGGGGTGTATGTGGTCAGTCACTGTCGGAGTGTATGGGATCAGTCAGTGTCGGGGTGTATGGGGCCAGTCAGTCTCCAGGTGTATGGGATCAGTCAGTGTCGGGGTGTATGCGGTCAGTCAGTGTCGGGGTGTATGGGGTCAGTCAGTGTCGGGTTGTATGGGGTCAGTCAGTGTCGGGATGTATGGGGTCAGTCAGTGTCCGGTTGTTTTGGGTCAGTCAGTGTCGAGGTGTATGGGGTCAGTCAGTGTCAGGGTGTATGGGGTCAGTCAGAGTTGGTGTGTATGGGGTCAGTCAGTGTCGGGGTGTATGGGGTCAGTCAGTCGGGATGTATGTGGTCAGTGAGTGTTGGGGTGGATAGGGTCAGTCAGTGTCAGGGTGTATGGGCTCTGTCAGTTTCCGGGTGTATGGGGTCTGTAATTGTTGGGGTATACGGGGTCAGTCAGTGTCGGGGTGTATGGGATCAGTCAGTGTTGGGGTGCATGGGGTCAGTCAGTCTTCGGGTGTATGGGGTCAGTCAGTGTCGGGGAGTATGGGGTCCGTCAGTCTCCAGGTGTATGGGGTCAGTCAGTGTCGGGGTGTATGGGGTCAGTCAGTGTCGGGGTGTATTGGGTCAGTCAGTGTCCGGGTGTATGTGGTCAGTCAGTGTCGGGGTGTATGGGGTCAGTCAGTGTCGGGGTATATAGGGTCAGTAAGTGTCGGGGTGTATGGGGTCACATTGCCGGGGTGTATGGGGTCAGTCAGTTTCGGGGTGTATGGGGTCAGTCAGTGTCGGGGTGTATGGGGTCACAGTGTCGGGGTGTATGGGGTCAGTCAGTTTTGGGGTGTATGGGGTCAGTCAGTGTCGGGGTGTATGGGCTCAGTCAGTGTCGGGGTGTATGGGGTCAGTCAGTGTCGGGGTGTATGAGGTCAGTCAGTTTCGGGGTTTATGGGGTCAGTCAGTGTCGGGGTGCATGTGGTCAGTCAGTGTCGGGGTGTATGTGGTCAGTCAGTCTCGGGGTGTATGTGGTCAGTCAGTGTCGGAGTATCTGGGGTCAGTCAGTGTCGGGGTGTATGGGGTCAGTCAGTGTCGGGGTGTATGGGGTCAGTCAGTCTCCAGGTGTATGGGATCAGTCAGTGTCGGATTGTATGGGGTCAGTCAGTGTCGGGGTGTATGTGTTCAGTTAGTGTCCGAGTGTATGGGGTCAGTCAGTTACGGGGTGTTTGTGGTCAGTCAGTGTCGGGGTGTATAGGGTCAGTCAGTGTCGGTGTGTATGGGGTCAGTCAGTTCCGGCTGTATATGGTCAGTCAGTGTCGGGGTGAATGGGGTCAATCAGTGTCGGGGTGTATGGGGTCAGTCAGTGTCGGGGTGTATGAGGTCAGTCAGTGTCGGGGTGTATGGGGTCAGTCAGTGTCGGGGTGTATGGTGTCAGTCAGTGTCGGGGTGTATGGGGTCAGTCAGTGTCCGGGTGTTTGGTGTCAGTCAGTGTCGAGGTGTATGGGGTCAGTCAGTTTCGGGGTGTATAGGGTCAGTCAGTGTCGGGGTGTATGGGGTCAGTCAGTGTCGGGGTTCATGGGGTCAATGTCGGGGTGTATGGTGTCAGTCAGTGTCGGGGTGTATGGGGTTATTCAGTGTCGGGGTGTATGGAGTCAGTGTCTGGGTGTATGGGGTCAGTCGGTGTCGGGTTGTATGGGGTCAGTCACTGTCGGGGTATATGGGGTCACAGTGTCGGGGTGTATCGGGTCAGTCAGAGTCGGGGTGTATGGGGTCAGTCAGTGTCGGGGTGTATGGGGTCAGTCAGTGTCGGGGTGTATGGGGTCAGTCAGTGTCGGGGTTTATGGGGTCAGTCAGTGTCGGGGTGTATGGGGTCAGTCAGTCTCCAGGTGTATGGGGTCAGTCAGTGTCGGGGTGTACGGGGTCAGTCAGTGTCGGGGTTTATGGGGTCAGTCAGTGTCGGGGTTTATGTGGTCAGTCAGTCTCGGGGTGTATGTGGTCAGTCAGTGTCGGGGTGTATGGGGTCAGTCAGTGTCGGGGTGTATGGGGTCAGTCAGTGTCGGGGTGTATGCGGTCAGTCAGTCTCCAGGTGTATGGGATCAGTCAGTGTCGGGGTGTATGAGGTCAGTCAGTTTCGGGGTGTATGTGTTCAGTCAGTTTCGGGGTGTTTGGGTTCAGTCAGTGTCGGGGTGTATGGGGTCAGTCAGTATCCGAGTGTATGGGGTCAGTCAGTTTCGGGGTGTATAGGGTCAGTCAGTGTCGGGGTGTATGGGGTCAGTCAGTGTCGGGGTTCATGGGGTCAATGTCGGGGTGTATGGTGTCAGTCAGTGTCGGGGTGTATGGGGTTATTCAGTGTCGGGGGGTATGGAGTCAGTGTCCGGGTGTATGGGGTCAGTCAGTTTCGGGGTGTATGGGGTCAGTCAGTGTCGGGGTGTATGGGGTCACAGTGTCGGGGTGTATGGGGTCAGTCAGTTTTGGGGTGTATGGGGTCAGTCAGTGTCGGGGTGTATGGGCTCAGTCAGTGTCGGGGTGTATGGGGTCAGTCAGTGTCGGGGTGTATGAGGTCAGTCAGTTTCGGGGTTTATGGGGTCAGTCAGTGTCGGGGTGCATGTGGTCAGTCAGTGTCGGGGTGTATGTGGTCAGTCAGTCTCGGGGTGTATGTGGTCAGTCAGTGTCGGAGTATCTGGGGTCAGTCAGTGTCGGGGTGTATGGGGTCAGTCAGTGTCGGGGTGTATGGGGTCAGTCAGTCTCCAGGTGTATGGGATCAGTCAGTGTCGGATTGTATGGGGTCAGTCAGTGTCGGGGTGTTTGTGTTCAGTTAGTGTCCGAGTGTATGGGGTCAGTCAGTTACGGGGTGTTTGTGGTCAGTCAGTGTCGGGGTTTATAGGGTCAGTCAGTGTCGGTGTGTATGGGGTCAGTCAGTTCCGGCTGTATATGGTCAGTCAGTGTCGGGGTGAATGGGGTCAATCAGTGTCGGGGTGTATGGGGTCAGTCAGTGTCGGGGTGTATGAGGTCAGTCAGTGTCGGGGTGTATGGGGTCAGTCAGTGTCGGGGTGTATGGTGTCAGTCAGTGTCGGGGTGTATGGGGTCAGTCAGTGTCCGGGTGTTTGGTGTCAGTCAGTGTCGAGGTGTATGGGGTCAGTCAGTTTCGGGGTGTATAGGGTCAGTCAGTGTCGGGGTGTATGGGGTCAGTCAGTGTCGGGGTTCATGGGGTCAATGTCGGGGTGTATGGTGTCAGTCAGTGTCGGGATGTATGGGGTTATTCAGTGTCGGGGTGTATGGAGTCAGTGTCTGGGTGTATGGGGTCAGTCGGTGTCGGGGTGTATGGGGTCAGTCACTGTCGGGGTATATGGGGTCACAGTGTCGGGGTGTATCGGGTCAGTCAGAGTCGGGGTGTATGGGGTCAGTCAGTGTCGGGGTGTATGGGGTCAGTCAGTGTCGGGGTGTATGGGGTCAGTCAGTGTCGGGGTTTATGGGGTCAGTCAGTGTCGGGGTGTATGGGGTCAGTCAGTCTCCAGGTGTATGGGGTCAGTCAGTGTCGGGGTGTACGGGGTCAGTCAGTGTCGGGGTTTATGGGGTCAGTCAGTGTCGGGGTTTATGTGGTCAGTCAGTCTCGGGGTGTATGTGGTCAGTCAGTGTCGGGGTGTATGGGGTCAGTCAGTGTCGGGGTGTATGGGGTCAGTCAGTGTCGGGGTGTATGCGGTCAGTCAGTCTCCAGGTGTATGGGATCAGTCAGTGTCGGGGTGTATGAGGTCAGTCAGTTTCGGGGTGTAAGTGTTCAGTCAGTTTCGGGGTGTTTGGGTTCAGTCAGTGTCGGGGTGTATGGGGTCAGTCAGTATCCGAGTGTATGGGGTCAGTCAGTTTCGGGGTGTATAGGGTCAGTCAGTGTCGGGGTGTATGGGGTCAGTCAGTGTCGGGGTTCATGGGGTCAATGTCGGGGTGTATGGTGTCAGTCAGTGTCGGGGTGTATGGGGTTATTCAGTGTCGGGGGGTATGGAGTCAGTGTCCGGGTGTATGGGGTCAGTCGGTGTCGGGGTGTATGGGGTCAGTCACTGTCGGGGTATATGGGGTCAGTCAGTGTCGGGGTGTATGGGGTCAGTCAGTGTCGGGGTGTATGGGGTCAGTCAGTGTCGGGGTTTATGGGGTCAGTCAGTGTCGGGGTGTATGGGGTCAGTCAGTCTCCAGGTGTATGGGGTCAGTCAGTGTCGGGGTGTACGGGGTCAGTCAGTGTCGGGGTTTATGGGGTCAGTCAGTGTCGGGGTTTATGTGGTCAGTCAGTCTCGGGGTGTATGTGGTCAGTCAGTGTCGGGGTGTATGGGGTCAGTCAGTGTCGGGGTGTATGGGGTCAGTCAGTGTCGGGGTGTATGCGGTCAGTCAGTCTCCAGGTGTATGGGATCAGTCAGTGTCGGGGTGTATGAGGTCAGTCAGTTTCGGGGTGTAAGTGTTCAGTCAGTTTCGGGGTGTTTGGGGTCAGTCAGTGTCGGGGTGTATGGGGTCAGTCAGTGTCCGAGTGTATGGGGTCAGTCAGTTTCGGGGTGTTTGGGGTCAGTCAGTGTCGGAGTGTATGGGGTCAGTCAGTGTCGGGGTGTATGGGGTCAGTCAGTGTCCGGGTGTATGTGGTCAGTCAGTGTCGGGGTGTATGGGGTCAGTCAGTGTCACGGTGTATGGGGTCAGTCAGTGTCCGGGTGTATGGGACCAGTCAGTGTCGGGGTGTATGGCGTAAGTCAGTGTCGGGGTGTATGTTGCCAGTCACTGTCGGAGTGTATGGGATCAGTCAGTGTCGGGGTGTATGGGGCCAGTCAGTCTCCAGTTGTATGGGATCAGTCAGTGTCGGGGTGTATGCGGTCAGTCAGTGTCGGGGTGTATGGGGTCAGTCAGTGTCGGGGTGTATGGGGTCAGTCAGTGTCGGGGTGTATGGTGTCAGTCAGTGTCGGGGTGTATGGGGTCAGTCAGTTCCGGGTGTATGTGGTCAGTCAGTGTCGGGGTGTATGGGGTCAGTCAGTGTCGGGGTGTATGGGGTCAGTCAGTGTCGGGGTGTATGAGGTCAGTCAGTGTCGGGGTGTATGGGGTCAGTCAGTGTCTGGGTGTTTGGTGTCAGTCAGTGTCGAGGTGTATGGGGTCAGTCAGTTTCGGGGTGTCTAGAGTCAGTCAGTGTCGGGGTGTATGGGGTCAGTCAGTGTCGGGGTTCATGGGGTCAATGTCGGGGTGTATGGTGTCAGTCAGTGTCTGGATGTTTGGGGTCAGTCAGTGTCGGGGTTCATGGGGTCAATGTCGGGGTGTTTGGGGTCAGTCGGTGTCGGGGTATATGGGGTCAGTCACTGTCGGGGTGTATGGGGTCAGTCAGTGTCGGGGTTCATGGGGTCAATGTCGGGGTGTATGGTGTCACTCTGTGTCGGGGTGTATGGGGTTAGTCAGTGTCGGGGTGTATGGAGTCAGTGTCCGGGTGTATGGGGTCAGTCGGTGTCGGGGTGTATGGGGTCATTCAGTGTCCGGGTGTTTGGGCTCAGTCGGTGTCGGGGTGTATGGGGTCAGTCAGTGTCGGGGTATATGGGGTCAATGTCGGGGTGTATGGTGTCAGTCAGTTTCGGGGTGTTTGGGGTTAGTCAGTGTCGGGGTGTATGGGGTCAGTCAGTGTAGGGGTGTATGGGGTCAGTCGGTGTCGGGGTGTATGGGGTCAGTCAGTGTCCGGGTGTTTGGGGTCAGTCTGTGTCGGGGTGTATGGGCTCAGTCAGTGTCGGGGTGTATGGGGTCAGTCAGTGTCGGGGTGTATGAGGTCAGTCAGTGTCGGGGTTTATGGGGTCAGTCAGTGTCGGGGTGTATGGGGTCTGTCAGTGTCGGGGTGTATGGGGTCAGTCAGTGTCGGGGTGTATGGGGTCAGTCATTGTCCGGGTGTATGAGAACAGTCAGTTTCGGGGTTTACGAGGTCCGTCAGTGTCGGGGTGTATGGGGTCAGTCGGTGTCGGGGTGTATGGGGTCAGTCAGTGTCGGGGTGTATGGGGTCAGTCAGTGTCGGGGTGTATTGGGTCAGTCAGTGTCGGGGTTAATGGGGTCAATGTCGGGGTGTATGGTGTCAGTCAGTGTCGGGGTGTATGGGGTTCGTCAGTGTCGGGGTGTATGGAGTCAGTGTCCGGGTGTATGGGGTCAGTCAGTGTCCGGGTGTATGGGGTCAGTCAGTGTCGGGGCGTATGGGGTCAGTCAGTCTCCAGGTGTATGGGGTCAGTCAGTGTCGGGGTGTATGGGGTCAGTCAGTGTTGGGGTGTATGGGGTCAGTCAGTGTCGGGGTGTATGGGATCAGTAAGTGTCGGGGTGTATGTGGTCACAGTGTCGGGGTGTATGGGGTCAGTCAGTTTCGGGGTGTATGGGGTCAGTCAGTGTCGGGGTGTATGTGGTCACAGTGTCGGGGTGTATGGGTTCAGTCAGTTTTGGGGTGTATGGTGTCAGTCAGTGTCGGGGTGTATGGGGTCAGTCAGTGTTGGGATGTATGGGGTCACTCAGTGTCGGGGTGTATGGGGTCAGTTAGTGTCAGGGTGTATGGGGTCAGTCAGTGTCGTGGTGTATGGGGTCACAGTGTCGGGGTGTATCGGGTCAGTCAGTTTCGGGGTGTATGGTGTCATTCAGTGTCGGGGTGTATGGGGTCAGTCAGTTTCGGGGTGTATGGGGTCAGTCAGTGCCCGGGTGTATGTGGTCAGTCAGTGTCGGGGTGTATGGGGTCACAGTGTCGGGGTGTATCGGGTCAGTCAGTTTCGGGGTGTTTGGGGTCAGTCAGTGTCGGAGTGTATGGGGTCAGTCAGTTTCGGGGTGTATGGGGTCAGTCAGTGTCCGGGTGTATGTGGTCAGTCAGTGTCGGGGTGTATGGGGTCAGTCAGTGTCACGGTGTATGGGGTCAGTCGGTGTCCGGGTGTATGGGATCAGTCAGTGTCGGGGTGTATGGCGTCAGTCAGTGTCGGGGTGTATGTGGTCAGTCACTGTCGGAGTGTATGGGATCAGTCAGTGTCGGGGTGTATGGGGCCAGTCAGTCTCCAGGTGTATGGGATCAGTCAGTGTCGGGGTGTATGCGGTCAGTCAGTGTCGGGGTGTATGGGGTCAGTCAGTGTCGGGATGTATGGGGTCAGTCAGTGTCCGGTTGTTTGGGGTCAGTCAGTGTCGAGGTGTATGGGGTCAGTCAGTGTCAGGGTGTATGGGGTCAGTCAGAGTTGGTGTGTATGGGGTCAGTCAGTGTCGGGGTGTATGGGGTCAGTCAGTCGGGGTGTATGTGGTCAGTGAGTGTTGGGGTGGATAGGGTCAGTCAGTGTCAGGGTGTATGGGCTCTGTCAGTTTCCGGGTGTATGGGGTCTGTAAGTGTTGGGGTATACGGGGTCAGTCAGTGTCGGGGTGTATGGGATCAGTCAGTGTTGGGGTGCATGGGGTCAGTCAGTCTTCGGGTGTATGGGGTCAGTCAGTGTCGGGGAGTATGGGGTCCGTCAGTCTCCAGGTGTATGGGGTCAGTCAGTGTCGGGGTGTATGGGGTCAGTCAGTGTCGGGGTGTATTGGGTCAGTCAGTGTCCGGGTGTATGTGGTCAGTCACTGTCGGGGTGTATGGGGTCAGTCAGTGTCGGGGTATATAGGATCAGTAAGTGTCGGGGTGTATGGGGTCACATTGTCGGGGTGTATGGGGTCAGTCAGTTTCGGGGTGTATGGGGTCAGTCAGTGTCGGGGTGTATGGGGTCACAGTGTCGGTGTGTATGGGGTCAGTCAGTTTTGGGGTGTATGGGGTCAGTCAGTGTCGGGGTGTATGGGCTCAGTCAGTGTCGGGGTGTATGGGGTCAGTCAGTGTCGGGGTGTATGAGGTCAGTCAGTTTCGGGGTTTATGGGGTCAGTCAGTGTCGGGGTGCATGTGGTCAGTCAGTGTCGGGGTGTATGTGGTCAGTCAGTCTCGGGGTGTATGTGGTCAGTCAGTGTCGGAGTATCTGGGGTCAGTCAGTGTCGGGGTGTATGGGGTCAGTCAGTGTCGGGGTGTATGGGGTCAGTCAGTCTCCAGGTGTATGGGATCAGTCAGTGTCGGGGTGTATGAGGTCAGTCAGTTTCGGGGTTTATGGGGTCAGTCAGTGTCGGGGTGCATGTGGTCAGTCAGTGTCGGGATGTATGTGGTCAGTCAGTCTCGGGGTGTATGTGGTCAGTCAGTGTCGGAGTATCTGGGGTCAGTCAGTGTCGGGGTGTATGGGGTCAGTCAGTGTCGGGGTGTATGGGGTCAGTCAGTCTCCAGGTGTATGGGATCAGTCAGTGTCGGATTGTATGGGGTCAGTCGGTGTCGGGGTGTATGTGTTCAGTCAGTGTCCGAGTGTATGGGGTCAGTCAGTTACGGGGTGTTTGTGGTCAGTCAGTGTCGGGGTGTATAGGGTCAGTCAGTGTCGGGGTGTATGGGGTCAGTCAGTTCCGGCTGTATATGGTCAGTCAGTGTCGGGGTGAATGGGGTCAATCAGTGTCGGGGTGTATGGGGTCAGTCAGTGTCGGGGTGTATGAGGTCAGTCAGTGTCGGGGTGTATGGGGTCAGTCAGTGTCGGGGTGTATGGGGTCAGTCAGTGTCGGGGTGTATGGGGTCAGTCAGTCTCCAGGTGTATGGGATCAGTCAGTGTCGGGGTGTATGAGGTCAGTCAGTTTCGGGGTTTATGGGGTCAGTCAGTGTCGGGGTGCATGTGGTCAGTCAGTGTCGGGATGTATGTGGTCAGTCAGTCTCGGGGTGTATGTGGTCAGTCAGTGTCGGAGTATCTGGGGTCAGTCAGTGTCGGGGTGTATGGGGTCAGTCAGTGTCGGGGTGTATGGGGTCAGTCAGTCTCCAGGTGTATGGGATCAGTCAGTGTCGGATTGTATGGGGTCAGTCGGTGTCGGGGTGTATGTGTTCAGTCAGTGTCCGAGTGTATGGGGTCAGTCAGTTACGGGGTGTTTGTGGTCAGTCAGTGTCGGGGTGTATAGGGTCAGTCAGTGTCGGGGTGTATGGGGTCAGTCAGTTCCGGCTGTATATGGTCAGTCAGTGTCGGGGTGAATGGGGTCAATCAGTGTCGGGGTGTATGGGGTCAGTCAGTGTCGGGGTGTATGAGGTCAGTCAGTGTCGGGGTGTATGGGGTCAGTCAGTGTCGGGGTGTATGGTGTCAGTCAGTGTCGGGGTGTATGGGGTCAGTCAGTGTCCGGGTGTTTGGTGTCAGTCAGTGTCGAGGTGTATGGGGTCAGTCAGTTTCGGGGTGTATAGGGTCAGTCAGTGTCGGGGTGTATGGGGTCAGTCAGTGTCGGGGTTCATGGGGTCAATGTCGGGGTGTATGGTGTCAGTCAGTGTCGGGGTGTATGGGGTTATTCAGTGTCGGGGTGTATGGAGTCAGTGTCCGGGTGTATGGGGTCAGTCGGTGTCGAGGTGTATGGGGTCAGTCACTGTCGGGGTATATGGGGTCACAGTGTCGGGGTGTATCGGGTCAGTCAGAGTCGGGGTGTATGGGGTCAGTCAATGTCGGGGTGTATGGGGTCAGTCAGTGTCGGGGTGTATGGTGTCAGTCAGTGTCGGGGTGTATGGGGTTAGTCAATGTCTGGGTGTTTGGTGTCAGTCAGTGTCGAGGTGTATGGGGTCAGTCAGTTTCGGGGTGTATAGGGTCAGTCAGTGTTGGGGTGTATGGGGTCAGTCAGTGTCGGGGTTCATGGGGTCAATGTCGGGGTGTATGGTGTCAGTCAGTGTCGGGGTGTATGGGGTTAGTCAGTGTCGGGGTGTATGGAGTCAGTGTCCGAGTGTATGGGGTCAGTCGGTGTCGGGGTGTATGGGGTCAGTCTGTGTCCCGGTGTTTGGGGTCAGTCAGTGTCGGGGTGTATGGGGTCAGTCAGTGTCGGGATGTATATGGTCAGTCAGTGTCGGAGTATATGGGGTCAGTCAGTGTCGGGGTGTATGGGGTCATTCAGTGTCGGGGTGTATGGGGTCAGTCAGTGTCCGGGTGTTTGGTGTCAGTCGGTGTCGAGGTGTATGGGGTCAGTCAGTTTCGGGGTGTATAGGGTCAGTCAGTGTCCGGGTGTATGGGGTCAGTCAGTGTCCGGGTGTATGGGGTCAGTCAGTGTCGGGGAGTATGGGGTCAGTCCGTCTCCAGGTGTATGGGGTCAGTCAGTGTCGGGGTGTATGGGGTCAGTCAGTGTCGGGGTGTATGGGGTCAGTCAGTTTCGGGGTGTATGGGGTCTGTCAGTGTCGGGGTGTATGGGGTCAGTCAGTTTCGGGGTATATAGGGTCAGTAAGTGTCGGGGTGTATGGGGTCACATTGTCGGGGTGTATGGGGTCAGTCAGTGTCGGGTTGTATGGGGTCACTCAGTGTCGGGGTGTATGGGGTCAGTCAGTGTCAGGGTGTATGAGGTCAGTCAGTGTCGGGGTGTATGGGGTCACAGTGTCAGGATATATGGGGTCAGTCAGTGTCGGGGTGTATGGGGTGAGTGTCGGGGTGTATGGGGTCAGTGCCGGGGTGTATGGGGTCAGTCAGTTTCGGGGTGTACGAGGTCCGTCAGTGTCGGGGTGTATGGGGTCAGTCGGTGTCGGGGTGTATGGGGTCAGTCAGTGTCGGGGTGTATGGGGTCAGTCAGCGTCGGGGTTAATGGGGTCAATGTCGGGGTGTATGGTGTCAGTCAGTGTCGGGGTGTATGGGGTTCGTCAGTGTCGGGGTGTATGGAGTCAGTGTCCGGGTGTATGGGGTCAGTCAGTGTCCGGGTGTATGGGGTCAGTCAGTGTCGGGGAGTATGGGGTCAGTCAGTCTCCAGGTGTATGGGGTCAGTCAGTGTCGGGGTGTATGGGGTCAGTCAGTATTGGGGTGTATGGGGTCAGTCAGTGTCGGGGTGTATGGGATCAGTAAGTGTCTGGGTGTATGTGGTCACAGTGTCGGGGTGTATGGGGTCAGTCAGTTTCGGGGTGTATGGGGTCAGTCAGTGTCGGGGTGTATGTGGTCACAGTGTCGGGGTGTATGGGTTCAGTCAGTTTTGGGGTGTATGGTGTCAGTCAGTGTCGGGGTGTATGGGGTCAGTCAGTGTTGGGATGTATGGGGTCACTCAGTGTCGGGGTGTATGGGGTCAGTTAGTGTCAGGGTGTATGGGGTCAGTCAGTGTCGGGGTGTATGGGGTCACAGTGTCGGGGTGTATCGGGTCAGTCAGTTTCAGGGTGTATGGGGTCATTCAGTGTCGGGGTGTATGGGGTCAGTCAGTTTCGGGGTGTATGGGGTCAGTCAGTGCCCGGGTGTATGTGGTCAGTCAGTGTCGGGGTGTATGGGGTCACAGTGTCGGGGTGTATCGGGTCAGTCAGTTTCGGGGTGTTTGGGGTCAGTCAGTGTCGGAGTGTATGGGGTCAGTCAGTTTCGGGGTGTATGGGGTCAGTCAGTGTCCGGGTGTATGTGGTCAGTCAGTGTCGTGGTGTATGGGGTCAGTCAGTGTCACGGTGTATGGGGTCAGTCGGTGTCCGGGTGTATGGGATCAGTCAGTGTCGGGGTGTATGGCGTCAGTCAGTGTCGGGGTGTATGTGGTCAGTCACTGTCGGAGTGTATGGGATCAGTCAGTGTCGGGGTGTATGGGGCCAGTCAGTCTCCAGGTGTATGGGATCAGTCAGTGTCAGGGTGTATGCGGTCAGTCAGTGTCGGGGTGTATGGGGTCAGTCAGTGTCGGGGTGTATGGGGTCAGTCAGTGTCGGGATGTATGGGGTCAGTCAGTGTCCGGTTGTTTGGGGTCAGTCAGTGTCGAGGTGTATGGGGTCAGTCAGTGTCAGGGTGTATGGGGTCAGTCAGAGTTGGTGTATATGGGGTCAGTCAGTGTCGGGGTGTATGGGGTCAGTCAGTCGGGGTGTATGTGGTCAGTGAGTGTTGGGGTGGATAGGGTCAGTCAGTGTCAGGGTGTATGGGCTCTGTCAGTTTCCGGGTGTATGGGGTCTGTAAGTGTTGGGGTATACGGGGTCAGTCAGTGTCGGGGTGTATGGGATCAGTCAGTGTTGGGGTGCATGGGGTCAGTCAGTCTTCGGGTGTATGGGGTCAGTCAGTGTCGGGGAGTATGGGGTCCGTCAGTCTCCAGGTGTATGGGGTCAGTCAGTGTCGGGGTGTATGGGGTCAGTCAGTGTCGGGGTGTATTGGGTCAGTCAGTGTCCGGGTGTATGTGGTCAGTCAGTGTCGGGGTGTATGGGGTCAGTCAGTGTCGGGGTATATAGGGTCAGTAAGTGTCGGGGTGTATGGGGTCACATTGCCGGGGTGTATGGGGTCAGTCAGTTTCGGGGTGTATGGGGTCAGTCAGTGTCGGGGTGTATGGGGTCACAGTGTCGGGGTGTATGGGGTCAGTCAGTTTTGGGGTGTATGGGGTCAGTCAGTGTCGGGGTGTATGGGCTCAGTCAGTGTCGGGGTGTATGGGGTCAGTCAGTGTCGGGGTGTATGAGGTCAGTCAGTTTCGGGGTTTATGGGGTCAGTCAGTGTCGGGGTGCATGTGGTCAGTCAGTGTCGGGGTGTATGTGGTCAGTCAGTCTCGGGGTGTATGTGGTCAGTCAGTGTCGGAGTATCTGGGGTCAGTCAGTGTCGGGGTGTATGGGGTCAGTCAGTGTCGGGGTGTATGGGGTCAGTCAGTCTCCAGGTGTATGGGATCAGTCAGTGTCGGATTGTATGGGGTCAGTCAGTGTCGGGGTGTATGTGTTCAGTTAGTGTCCGAGTGTATGGGGTCAGTCAGTTACGGGGTGTTTGTGGTCAGTCAGTGTCGGGGTGTATAGGGTCAGTCAGTGTCGGGGTGTATGGGGTCAGTCAGTTCCGGCTGTATATGGTCAGTCAGTGTCGGGGTGAATGGGGTCAATCAGTGTCGGGGTGTATGGGGTCAGTCAGTGTCGGGGTGTATGAGGTCAGTCAGTGTCGGGGTGTATGGGGTCAGTCAGTGTCGGGGTGTATGGTGTCAGTCAGTGTCGGGGTGTATGGGGTCAGTCAGTGTCCGGGTGTTTGGTGTCAGTCAGTGTCGAGGTGTATGGGGTCAGTCAGTTTCGGGGTGTATAGGGTCAGTCAGTGTCGGGGTGTATGGGGTCAGTCAGTGTCGGGGTTCATGGGGTCAATGTCGGGGTGTATGGTGTCAGTCGGTGTCGGGGTGTATGTGTTCAGTCAGTGTCCGAGTGTATGGGGTCAGTCAGTTACGGGGTGTTTGTGGTCAGTCAGTGTCGGGGTGTATAGGGTCAGTCAGTGTCGGGGTGTATGGGGTCAGTCAGTTCCGGCTGTATATGGTCAGTCAGTGTCGGGGTGAATGGGGTCAATCAGTGTCGGGGTGTATGGGGTCAGTCAGTGTCGGGGTGTATGAGGTCAGTCAGTGTCGGGGTGTATGGGGTCAGTCAGTGTCGGGGTGTATGGTGTCAGTCAGTGTCGGGGTGTATGGGGTCAGTCAGTGTCCGGGTGTTTGGTGTCAGTCAGTGTCGAGGTGTATGGGGTCAGTCAGTTTCGGTGTGTATAGGGTCAGTCAGTGTCGGGGTGTATGGGGTCAGTCAGTGTCGGGGTTCATGGGGTCAATGTCGGGGTGTATGGTGTCAGTCAGTGTCGGGGTGTATGGGGTTATTCAGTGTCGGGGTGTATGGAGTCAGTGTCCGGGTGTATGGGGTCAGTCGGTGTCGGGGTGTATGGGGTCAGTCACTGTCGGGGTATATGGGGTCACAGTGTCGGGGTGTATCGGGTCAGTCAGAGTCGGGGTGTATGGGGTCAGTCAATGTCGGGGTGTATGGGGTCAGTCAGTGTCGGGGTGTATGGTGTCAGTCAGTGTCGGGGTGTATGGGGTTAGTCAATGTCTGGGTGTTTGGTGTCAGTCAGTGTCGAGGTGTATGGGGTCAGTCAGTTTCGGGGTGTATAGGGTCAGTCAGTGTTGGGGTGTATGGGGTCAGTCAGTGTCGGGGTTCATGGGGTCAATGTCGGGGTGTATGGTGTCAGTCAGTGTCGGGGTGTATGGGGTTAGTCAGTGTCGGGGTGTATGGAGTCAGTGTCCGAGTGTATGGGGTCAGTCGGTGTCGGGGTGTATGGGGTCAGTCTGTGTCCCGGTGTTTGGGGTCAGTCAGTGTCGGGGTGTATGGGGTCAGTCAGTGTCGGGGTGTATATGGTCAGTCAGTGTCGGAGTATATGGGGTCAGTCAGTGTCGGGGTGTATGGGGTCATTCAGTGTCGGGGTGTATGGGGTCAGTCAGTGTCCGGGTGTTTGGTGTCAGTCGGTGTCGAGGTGTATGGGGTCAGTCAGTTTCGGGGTGTATAGGGTCAGTCAGTGTCCGGGTGTATGGGGTCAGTCAGTGTCCGGGTGTATGGGGTCAGTCAGTGTCGGGGAGTATGGGGTCAGTCCGTCTCCAGGTGTATGGGGTCAGTCAGTGTCGGGGTGTATGGGGTCAGTCAGTGTCGGGGTGTATGGGGTCAGTCAGTTTCGGGGTGTATGGGGTCTGTCAGTGTCGGGGTGTATGGGGTCAGTCAGTTTCGGGGTATATAGGGTCAGTAAGTGTCGGGGTGTATGGGGTCACATTGTCGGGGTGTATGGGGTCAGTCAGTGTCGGGTTGTATGGGGTCACTCAGTGTCGGGGTGTATGGGGTCAGTCAGTGTCAGGGTGTATGAGGTCAGTCAGTGTCGGGGTGTATGGGGTCACAGTGTCAGGATATATGGGGTCAGTCAGTGTCGGGGTGTATGGGGTGAGTGTCGGGGTGTATGGGGTCAGTGCCGGGGTGTATGGGGTCAGTCAGTTTCGGGGTGTACGAGGTCCGTCAGTGTCGGGGTGTATGGGGTCAGTCGGTGTCGGGGTGTATGGGGTCAGTCAGTGTCGGGGTGTATGGGGTCAGTCAGCGTCGGGGTTAATGGGGTCAATGTCGGGGTGTATGGTGTCAGTCAGTGTCGGGGTGTATGGGGTTCGTCAGTGTCGGGGTGTATGGAGTCAGTGTCCGGGTGTATGGGGTCAGTCAGTGTCCGGGTGTATGGGGTCAGTCAGTGTCGGGGAGTATGGGGTCAGTCAGTCTCCAGGTGTATGGGGTCAGTCAGTGTCGGGGTGTATGGGGTCAGTCAGTATTGGGGTGTATGGGGTCAGTCAGTGTCGGGGTGTATGGGATCAGTAAGTGTCTGGGTGTATGTGGTCACAGTGTCGGGGTGTATGGGGTCAGTCAGTTTCGGGGTGTATGGGGTCAGTCAGTGTCGGGGTGTATGTGGTCACAGTGTCGGGGTGTATGGGTTCAGTCAGTTTTGGGGTGTATGGTGTCAGTCAGTGTCGGGGTGTATGGGGTCAGTCAGTGTTGGGATGTATGGGGTCACTCAGTGTCGGGGTGTATGGGGTCAGTTAGTGTCAGGGTGTATGGGGTCAGTCAGTGTCGGGGTGTATGGGGTCACAGTGTCGGGGTGTATCGGGTCAGTCAGTTTCAGGGTGTATGGGGTCATTCAGTGTCGGGGTGTATGGGGTCAGTCAGTTTCGGGGTGTATGGGGTCAGTCAGTGCCCGGGTGTATGTGGTCAGTCAGTGTCGGGGTGTATGGGGTCACAGTGTCGGGGTGTATCGGGTCAGTCAGTTTCGGGGTGTTTGGGGTCAGTCAGTGTCGGAGTGTATGGGGTCAGTCAGTTTCGGGGTGTATGGGGTCAGTCAGTGTCCGGGTGTATGTGGTCAGTCAGTGTCGTGGTGTATGGGGTCAGTCAGTGTCACGGTGTATGGGGTCAGTCGGTGTCCGGGTGTATGGGATCAGTCAGTGTCGGGGTGTATGGCGTCAGTCAGTGTCGGGGTGTATGTGGTCAGTCACTGTCGGAGTGTATGGGATCAGTCAGTGTCGGGGTGTATGGGGCCAGTCAGTCTCCAGGTGTATGGGATCAGTCAGTGTCAGGGTGTATGCGGTCAGTCAGTGTCGGGGTGTATGGGGTCAGTCAGTGTCGGGGTGTATGGGGTCAGTCAGTGTCGGGATGTATGGGGTCAGTCAGTGTCCGGTTGTTTGGGGTCAGTCAGTGTCGAGGTGTATGGGGTCAGTCAGTGTCAGGGTGTATGGGGTCAGTCAGAGTTGGTGTGTATGGGGTCAGTCAGTGTCGGGGTGTATGGGGTCAGTCAGTCGGGGTGTATGTGGTCAGTGAGTGTTGGGGTGGATAGGGTCAGTCAGTGTCAGGGTGTATGGGCTCTGTCAGTTTCCGGGTGTATGGGGTCTGTAAGTGTTGGGGTATACGGGGTCAGTCAGTGTCGGGGTGTATGGGATCAGTCAGTGTTGGGGTGCATGGGGTCAGTCAGTCTTCGGGTGTATGGGGTCAGTCAGTGTCGGGGAGTATGGGGTCCGTCAGTCTCCAGGTGTATGGGGTCAGTCAGTGTCGGGGTGTATGGGGTCAGTCAGTGTCGGGGTGTATTGGGTCAGTCAGTGTCCGGGTGTATGTGGTCAGTCAGTGTCGGGGTGTATGGGGTCAGTCAGTGTCGGGGTATATAGGGTCAGTAAGTGTCGGGGTGTATGGGGTCACATTGTCGGGGTGTATGGGGTCAGTCAGTTTCGGGGTGTATGGGGTCAGTCAGTGTCGGGGTGTATGGGGTCACAGTGTCGGGGTGTATGGGGTCAGTCAGTTTTGGGGTGTATGGGGTCAGTCAGTGTCGGGGTGTATGGGCTCAGTCAGTGTCGGGGTGTATGGGGTCAGTCAGTGTCGGGGTGTATGAGGTCAGTCAGTTTCGGGGTTTATGGGGTCAGTCAGTGTCGGGGTGCATGTGGTCAGTCAGTGTCGGGGTGTATGTGGTCAGTCAGTCTCGGGGTGTATGTGGTCAGTCAGTGTCGGAGTATCTGGGGTCAGTCAGTGTCGGGGTGTATGGGGTCAGTCAGTGTCGGGGTGTATGGGGTCAGTCAGTCTCCAGGTGTATGGGATCAGTCAGTGTCGGATTGTATGGGGTCAGTCAGTGTCGGGGTGTATGTGTTCAGTTAGTGTCCGAGTGTATGGGGTCAGTCAGTTACGGGGTGTTTGTGGTCAGTCAGTGTCGGGGTGTATAGGGTCAGTCAGTGTCGGGGTGTATGGGGTCAGTCAGTTCCGGCTGTATATGGTCAGTCAGTGTCGGGGTGAATGGGGTCAATCAGTGTCGGGGTGTATGGGGTCAGTCAGTGTCGGGGTGTATGAGGTCAGTCAGTGTCGGGGTGTATGGGGTCAGTCAGTGTCGGGGTGTATGGTGTCAGTCAGTGTCGGGGTGTATGGGGTCAGTCAGTGTCCGGGTGTTTGGTGTCAGTCAGTGTCGAGGTGTATGGGGTCAGTCAGTTTCGGGGTGTATAGGGTCAGTCAGTGTCGGGGTGTATGGGGTCAGTCAGTGTCGGGGTTCATGGGGTCAATGTCGGGGTGTATGGTGTCAGTCAGTGTCGGGGTGTATGGGGTTATTCAGTGTCGGGGTGTATGGAGTCAGTGTCCGGGTGTATGGGGTCAGTCGGTGTCGGGGTGTATGGGGTCAGTCACTGTCGGGGTATATGGGGTCACAGTGTCGGGGTGTATCGGGTCAGTCAGAGTCGGGGTGTATGGGGTCAGTCAGTGTCGGGGTGTATGGGGTCAGTCAGTGTCGGGGTGTATGGGGTCAGTCAGTGTCGGGGTTTATGGGGTCAGTCAGTGTCGGGGTGTATGGGGTCAGTCAGTCTCCAGGTGTATGGGGTCAGTCAGTGTCGGGGTGTACGGGGTCAGTCAGTGTCGGGGTTTATGGGGTCAGTCAGTGTCGGGGTTTATGTGGTCAGTCAGTCTCGGGGTGTATGTGGTCAGTCAGTGTCGGGGTGTATGGGGTCAGTCAGTGTCGGGGTGTATGGGGTCAGTCAGTGTCGGGGTGTATGCGGTCAGTCAGTTTCCAGGTGTATGGGATCAGTCAGTGTCGGGGTGTATGAGGTCAGTCAGTTTCGGGGTGTAAGTGTTCAGTCAGTTTCGGGGTGTTTGGGTTCAGTCAGTGTCGGGGTGTATGGGGTCAGTCAGTGTCCGAGTGTATGGGGTCAGTCAGTTTCGGGGTGTTTGGGGTCAGTCAGTGTCGGAGTGTATGGGGTCAGTCAGTGTCGGGGTGTATGGGGTCAGTCAGTGTCCGGGTGTATGTGGTCAGTCAGTGTCGGGGTGTATGGGGTCAGTCAGTGTCACGGTGTATGGGGTCAGTCAGTGTCCGGGTGTATGGGACCAGTCAGTGTCGGGGTGTATGGCGTCAGTCAGTGTCGGGGTGTATGTTGCCAGTCACTGTCGGAGTGTATGGGATCAGTCAGTGTCGGGGTGTATGGGGCCAGTCAGTCTCCAGGTGTATGGGATCAGTCAGTGTCGGGGTGTATGCGGTCAGTCAGTGTCGGGGTGTATGGGGTCAGTCAGTGTCGGGGTGTATGGGGTCAGTCAGTGTCGGGGTGTATGGTGTCAGTCAGTGTCGGGGTGTATGGGGTCAGTCAGTTCCGGGTGTATGTGGTCAGTCAGTGTCGGGGTGTATGGGGTCAGTCAGTGTCGGGGTGTATGGGGTCAGTCAGTGTCGGGGTGTATGAGGTCAGTCAGTGTCGGGGTGTATGGGGTCAGTCAGTGTCTGGGTGTTTGGTGTCAGTCAGTGTCGAGGTGTATGGGGTCAGTCAGTTTCGGGGTGTCTAGAGTCAATCAGTGTCGGGGTGTATGGGGTCAGTCAGTGTCGGGGTTCATGGGGTCAATGTCGGGGTGTATGGTGTCAGTCAGTGTCGGGGTGTATGGGGTTAGTCAGTGTCGGGGTGTATGGAGTCAGTGTCCGAGTGTATGGGGTCAGTCGGTGTTGGGGTGTATGGGGTCAGTCCGTGTCTGGATGTTTGGGGTCAGTCAGTGTCGGGGTTCATGGGGTCAATGTCGGGGTGTTTGGGGTGAGTCGGTGTCGGGGTGTATGGGGTCAGTCAGTGTCGGCGTATATGGGGTCAGTCACTGTCGGGGTGTATGGGGTCAGTCAGTGTCGGGGTTCATGGGGTCAATGTCGGGGTGTATGGTGTCACTCTGTGTCGGGGTGTATGGGGTTAGTCAGTGTCGGGGTGTATGGAGTCAGTGTCCGGGTGTATGGGGTCAGTCGGTGTCGGGGTGTATGGGGTCAGTCAGTGTCCGGGTGTTTGGGGTCAGTCGGTGTCGGGGTGTATGGGGTCAGTCAGTGTCGGGGTATATGGGGTCAGTCAGTGTCGGGGTGTAAGGGTCAGTCAGTGTCGGGGTTCATGGGGTCAATGTCGGGGTGTATGGTGTCAGTCAGTGTCGGGGTGTTTGGGGTTAGTCAGTGTCGGGGTGTATGGGGTCAGTCAGTGTCGGGGTGTATGGGCTCAGTCAGTGTCGGGGTGCATGTGGTCAGTCAGTGTCGGGGTGTATGTGGTCAGTCAGTCTCGGGGTGTATGTGGTCAGTCAGTGTCGGAGTATATGGGGTCAGTCAGTGTCGGGGTGTATGGGGTCAGTCAGTGTCGGGGTGTATGGGGTCAGTCAGTCTCCAGGTGTATGGGATCAGTCAGTGTCGGATTGTATGGGGTCAGTCAGTGTCGGGGTGTATGTGTTCAGTTAGTGTCCGAGTGTATGGGGTCAGTCAGTTACGGGGTGTTTGTGGTCAGTCAGTGTCGGGGTGTATAGGGTCAGTCAGTGTCGGGGTGTATGGGGTCAGTCAGTTCCGGGTGTTTGTGGTCAGTCAGTGTCGGGGTGTATGGGGTCAGTCAGTGTCTGGGTGTTTGGTGTCAGTCAGTGTCGGGGTTCATGGGGTCAATGTCGGGGTGTATAGTGTCAGTCAGTGTCGGGGTGTATGGGGTTAGTCAGAGTCGGGGTGTATGGAGTCAGTGTCCGAGTGTATGGGGTAAGTCGGTGTCGGGGTGTATGGGGTCAGTCAGTGTCCGGGTGTTTGGGGTCAGTCAGTGTCGGGGTGTATGGGGTCAGTCAGTGTCGGCGTATATGGGGTCAGTCAGTGTCGGGGTGTATGGGGTCAGTCAGTGTCGGGGTTCATGGGGTCAATGTCGGGGTGTATGGTGTCAGTCAGTTTCGGGGTGTATGGGGTTAGTCAGTGTCGGGGTGTATGGGGTCAGTGTCCGGGTGTATGGGGTCAGTCGGTGTCGGGGTGTATGGTGTCAGTCAGTGTCGGGGTATATGGGGTCAGTCAGTGTCGGGGTGTATGGTGTCAGTCAGTGTCGGGGTTCATGGGGTCAATGTCGGGGTGTATGGTGTCAGTCAGTTTCGGGGTGTATGGGGTTAGTCAGTGTCGGGGTGTATGGGGTCAGTTAGTGTCGGGGTATATGGGGTCAGTCAGTGTCGGGGTGTATGGTGTCAGTCAGTGTCGGGGTTCATGGGGTCAATGTCGGGGTGTATGGTGTCAGTCAGTTTCGGGGTGTATGAGGTTAGTCAGTGTCGGGGTGTATGGGGTCAGTTAGTGTCGGGGTGTATGGGGTCAGTCAGTGTCGGGGTATATGGGGTCAGTCAGTGTCGGGGTGTATGGGGTCAGTCAGTGTCGGGGTGTATGGGGTCACAGTGTTGGGGTGTATGGGGTCAGTCAGTTTTGGGGTGTATGGGGTCAGTCAGTGTCGGGGTGTATGGGCTCAGTCAGAGTCGGGGTGTATGGGGTCAGTCAGTGTCGGGGTTTATGGGGTCAGTCAGTGTCGGGGTGCATGTGGTCAGTCAGTGTCGGGGTGTATGTGGTCAGTCAGTCTCGGGGTGTATGTGGTCAGTCAGTGTCGGAGTATATGGGGTCAGTCAGTGTCGGGGTGTATGGGGTCAGTCAGTGTCGGGGTGTATGGGGTCAGTCAGTCTCGGGGTGTATGTGGTCAGTCAGTGTCGGAGTATATGGGGTCAGTCAGTGTGGGGGTGTATGGGGTCAGTCAGTCTCCAGGTGTATGGGATCAGTCAGTGTCGGATTGTATGGGGTCAGTCAGTGTCGGGGTGTATGTGTTCAGTCAGTGTCCGAGTGTATGGGGTCAGTCAGTGTCGGGGTGTATGGGGTCAGTCAGTTTCGGGGTGAATGGGGTCAATCAGTGTCGGGGTGTATGGGATCAGTCAGTGTTGGGGTGCATGGGGTCAGTCAGTCTCCGGGTGTATGGGGTCAGTCAGTGTCGGGGAGTATGGAGTCCGTCAGTCTCCAGGTGTATGGGGTTAGTCAGTGTCGGGGTGTATGGGGTCAGTCAGTGTCGGGGTGTATGGGGTCAGTCAGTGTCGGGGTGTATAGGGTCAGTAAGTGTCGGGGTGTATGGGGTCACATTGTCGGGGTGTATGGGGTCAGTCAGTGTCGGGGTGTATGGGGTCAGTCAGTCTCCAGGTGTATGGGATCAGTCAGTGTCGGATTGTATGGGGTCAGTCAGTGTCGGGGTGTATGTGTTCAGTTAGTGTCCGAGTGTATGGGGTCAGTCAGTTACGGGGTGTTTGTGGTCAGTCAGTGTCGGGGTGTATAGGGTCAGTCAGTGTCGGGGTGTATGGGGTCAGTCAGTTCCGGGTGTTTGTGGTCAGTCAGTGTCGGGGTGTATGGGGTCAGTCAGTGTCGGGGTGTATGGGGTCAGTCAGTGTCGGGGTGTATGAGGTCAGTCAGTGTCGGGGTGTATGGTGTCAGTCAGTGTCGGGGTGTATGGGGTCAGTCAGTGTCTGGATGTTTGGTGTCAGTCAGTGTCGAGGTGTATGGGGTCAGTCAGTTTCGGGGTGTATAGGGTCAGTCAGTGTCGGGGTGTATGGGGTCAGTCAGTGTCGAGGTTCATGGGGTCAATGTCGGGGTGTATGGTGTCATTCAGTGTCGGGGTGTATGGGGTTAGTCAGAGTCGGGGTGTATGGAGTCAGTGTCCGAGTGTATGGGGTAAGTCGGTGTCGGGGTGTATGGGGTCAGTCAGTGTCCGGGTGTTTGGGGTCAGTCAGTGTCGGGGTGTATGGGGTCAGTCAGTGTCGGCGTATATGGGGTCAGTCAGTGTCGGGGTGTATGGGGTCAGTCAGTCTCCAGGTGTATGGGATCAGTCAGTGTCGGATTGTATGGGGTCAGTCAGTGTCGGGGTGTATGTGTTCAGTTAGTGTCCGAGTGTATGGGGTCAGTCAGTTACGGGGTGTTTGTGGTCAGTCAGTGTCGGGGTGTTTCGAGTCAGTCAGTGTCGGGGTGTATGGGGTCAGTCAGTTCCGGGTGTTTGTGGTCAGTCAGTGTCGGAGTATATGGGGTCAGTCAGTGTCGGGGTGTATGGGGTCAGTCAGTGTCGGGGTGTATGAGGTCAGTCAGTGTCGGGGTGTATGGGGTCAGTCAGTGTCGGGGTGTATGGTGTCAGTCAGTGTCGGGGTGTATGGGGTCAGTCAGTGTCGGCGTATATGGGGTCAGTCAGTGTCGGGGTGTATGGGGTCAGTCAGTGTCGGGGTGTATGGAGTCAGTGTCCGGGTGTATGGGGTCAGTCGGTGTCGGGGTGTATGGTGTCAGTCAGTGTCGGGGTATATGGGGTCAGTCAGTGTCGGGGTGTATGGGGTCAGTCAGTCTCCAGGTGTATGGGATCAGTCAGTGTCGGATTGTATGGGGTCAGTCAGTGTCGGGGTGTATGTGTTCAGTTAGTGTCCGAGTGTATGGGGTCAGTCAGTTACGGGGTGTTTGTGGTCAGTCAGTGTCGGGGTGTTTCGAGTCAGTCAGTGTCGGGGTGTATGGGGTCAGTCAGTTCCGGGTGTTTGTGGTCAGTCAGTGTCGGAGTATATGGGGTCAGTCAGTGTCGGGGTGTATGGGGTCAGTCAGTGTCGGGGTGTATGAGGTCAGTCAGTGTCGGGGTGTATGGGGTCAGTCAGTGTCGGGGTGTATGGTGTCAGTCAGTGTCGGGGTGTATGGGGTCAGTCAGTGTCTGGGTGTTTGGTGTCAGTCAGTGTCGGGGTTCATGGGGTCAATGTCGGGGTGTATGGTGTCAGTCAGTGTCGGGGTGTATGGGGTTAGTCAGATTCGGGGTGTATGGAGTCAGTGTCCGAGTGTATGGGGTAAGTCGGTGTCGGGGTGTATGGGGTCAGTCAGTGTCCGGGTGTTTGGGGTCAGTCAGTGTCGGGGTGTATGGGGTCAGTCAGTGTCGGGGTTCATGGGGTCAATGTCGGGGTGTATGGTGTCACTCTCTGTCGGGGTGTATGGGGTTAGTCAGTGTCGGGGTGTATGGAGTCAGTGTCCGGGTGTATGGGGTCAGTCAGTGTCGGGGTATATGGGGTCAGTCAGTGTCGGGGTGTATGGTGTCAGTCAGTGTCGGGGTTCATGTGGTCAATGTCGGGGTGTATGGTGTCAGTCAGTTTCGGGGTGTATGGGGTTAGTCAGTGTCGGGGTGTATGGGGTCAGTTAGTGTCGGGGTATATGGGGTCAGTCAGTGTCGGGGTGTATGGTGTCAGTCAGTGTCGGGGTTCATGGGGTCAATGTCGGGGTGTATGGTGTCAGTCAGTTTCGGGGTGTATGGGGTTAGTCAGTGTCGGGGTGTATGGGGTCAGTTAGTGTCGGGGTGTATGGGGTCAGTCAGTGTCGGGGTGTATGGGGTCAGTCAGTGTCGGGGTGTATGGGGTCACAGTGTCGGGGTGTATGGGGTCAGTCAGTTTTGGGGTGTATGGGGTCAGTCAGTGTCGGGGTGTATGGGCTCAGTCAGAGTCGGGGTGTATGGGGTCAGTCAGTTACGGGGTGTTTGTGGTCAGTCAGTGTCGGGGTGTATAGGGTCAGTCAGTGTCGGGGTGTATGGGGTCAGTCAGTTACGGGTGTTTGTGGTCAGTCAGTGTCGGGGTGTATGGGGTCAGTCAGTGTCGGGGTGTATGGGGTCAGTCAGTGTCGGGGTGTATGAGGTCAGTCAGTGTCGGGGTGTATGGGGTCAGTCAGTGTCGGGGTGTATGGTGTCAGTCAGTGTCGGGGTGTATGGGGTCAGTCAGTGTCTGGGTGTTTGGTGGCAGTCAGTGTCGGGGTTCATGGGGTCAATGTCGGGGTGTATGGTGTCAGTCAGTGTCGGGGTGTATGGGGTTAGTCAGAGTCGGGGTGTATGGAGTCAGTGTCCGAGTGTATGGGGTAAGTCGGTGTCGGGGTGTATGGGGTCAGTCAGTGTCCGGGTGTTTGGGGTCAGTCAGTGTCGGGGTGTATGGGGTCAGTCAGTGTCGGCGTATATGGGGTCAGTCAGTGTCGGGGTGTATGGGGTCAGTCAGTGTCGGGGTTCATGGGGTCAATGTCGGGGTGTATGGTGTCACTCTGTGTCGGGGTGTATGGGGTTAGTCAATGTCGGGGTGTATGGAGTCAGTGTCCGGGTGTATGGGGTCAGTCGGTGTCGGGGTGTATGGTGTCAGTCAGTGTCGGGGTATATGGGGTCAGTCAGTGTCGGGGTGTATGGTGTCAGTCAGTGTCGGGGTTCATGGGGTCAATGTCGGGGTGTATGGTGTCAGTCAGTTTCGGGGCGTATGGGGTTAGTCAGTGTCGGGGTGTATGGGGTCAGTTAGTGTCGGGGTATATGGGGTCAGTCAGTGTCGGGGTGTATGGTGTCAGTCAGTGTCGGGGTTCATGGGGTCAATGTCGGGGTGTATGGTGTCAGTCAGTTTCGGGGTGTATGGGGTTAGTCAGTGTCGGGGTGTATGGGGTCAGATAGTGTCGGGGTGTATGGGGTCAGTCAGTGTCGGGGTATATGGGGTCAGTCAGTGTCGGGGTGTATGGGGTCAGTCAGTGTCGGGGTGTATGGGGTCACAGTGTCGGGGTGTATGGGGTCAGTCAGTTTTGGGGTGTATGGGGTCAGTCAGTGTCGGGGTGTATGGGCTCAGTCAGAGTCGGGGTGTATGGGGTCAGTCAGTGTCGGGGTTTATGGGGTCAGTCAGTGTCGGGGTGCATGTGGTCAGTCAGTGTCGGGGTGTATGTGGTCAGTCAGTCTCGGGGTGTATGTGGTCAGTCAGTGTCGGAGTATATGGGGTCAGTCAGTGTCGCGGTGTATGGGGTCAGTCAGTGTCGGGGTGTATGGGGTCAGTCAGTCTCGGGGTGTATGTGGTCAGTCAGTGTCGGAGTATATGGGGTCAGTCAGTGTGGGGGCGTATGGGGTCAGTCAGTCTCCAGGTGTATGGGATCAGTCAGTGTCGGATTGTATGGGGTCAGTCAGTGTCGGGGTGTATGTGTTCAGTCAGTGTCCGAGTGTATGGGGTCAGTCAGTGTCGGGGTGTATGGGGTCAGTCAGTTTCGGGGTGCATGGGGTCAGTCAGTGTCGGGGTGTATGGGATCAGTCAGTGTTGGGGTGCATGGGGTCAGTCAGTCTCCGGGTGTATGGGGTCAGTCAGTGTCGGGGTGTATGTGGTCAGTCAGTGTCGGAGTATATGGGGTCACTCAGTGTCGGGGTGTATGGGGTCAGTCAGTGTCGGGGTGTATGGGGTCAGTCAGTGTCGGGGTGTATGGGGTCAGTCGGTGTCGGGGTGTATGGGGTCAGTCAGTGTCCGGGTGTTTGAGGTCAGTCTGTGTCGGGGTGTATGGGCTCAGTCAGTGTCGGGGTGTATGGGGTCAGTCAGTGTCGGGGTGTATGAGGTCAGTCAGTTTCAGGGTTTATGGGGTCAGTCAGTGTCGGGGTGCATGTGGTCAGTCAGTGTCGGGGTGTATGTGGTCAGTCAGTCTCGGGGTGTATGTGGTCAGTCAGTGTCGGGGTATATGGGGTCAGTCAGTGTCGGGGTGTATGGGGTCAGTCAGTGTCGGGGTGTATGGGGTCAGTCAGTCTCCAGGTGTATGGGATCAGTCAGTGTCGGATTGTATGGGGTCAGTCAGTGTCGGGGTGTATGTGTTCAGTTAGTGTCCGAGTGTATGGGGTCAGTCAGTTACGGGGTGTTTGTGGTCAGTCAGTGTCGGGGTGTATAGGGTCAGTCAGTGTCGGGGTGTATGGGGTCAGTCAGTTCCGGGTGTTTGTGGTCAGTCAGTGTCGGGGTGTATGGGGTCAGTCAGTGTCGGGGTGTATGGGGTCAGTCAGTGTCGGGGTGTATGAGGTCAGTCAGTGTCGGGGGGTATGGGGTCAGTCAGTGTCGGGGTGTATGGTGTCAGTTAGTGTCGGGGTGTATGGGGTCAGTCAGTGTCTGGGTGTTTGGTGTCAGTCAGTGTCGGGGTTCATGGGGTCAATGTCGGGGTGTATGGTGTCAGTCAGTGTCGGGGTGTATGGGGTTAGTCAGAGTCGGGGTGTATGGAGTCAGTGTCCGAGTGTATGGGGTAAGTCGGTGTCGGGGTGTATGGGGTCAGTCAGTGTCCGGGTGTTTGGGGTCAGTCAGTGTCGGGGTGTATGGGGTCAGTCAGTGTCGGCGTATATGGGGTCAGTCAGTGTCGGGGTGTATGGGGTCAGTCAGTGTTGGGGTTCATGGGGTCAATGTCGGGGTGTATGGTGTCACTCTGTGTCGGGGTGTATGGGGTTAGTCAGTGTCGGGGTGTATGGAGTCAGTGTCCGGGTGTATGGGGTCAGTCGGTGTCGGGGTGTATGGTGTCAGTCAGTGTCGGGGTATATGGGGTCAGTCAGTGTCGGGGCGTATGGTGTCAGTCAGTGTCGGGGTTCATGGGGTCAATGTCGGGGTGTATGGTGTCAGTCAGTTTCGGGGTGTATGGGGTTAGTCAGTGTCGGGGTGTATGGGGTCAGTTAGTGCCGGGGTATATGGGGTCAGTCAGTGTCGGGGTGTATGGTGTCAGTCAGTGTCGGGGTTCATGGGGTCAATGTCGGGGTGTATGGTGTCAGTCAGTTTCGTGGTGTATGGGGTTAGTCAGTGTCGGGGTGTATGGGGTCAGTTAGTCTCGGGGTGTATGGGGTCAGTCAGTGTCGGGGTATATGGGGTCAGTCAGTGTCGGGGTGTATGGGGTCAGTCAGTGTCGGGGTGTATGGGGTCACAGTGTCGGGGTGTATGGGGTCAGTCAGTTTTGGGGTGTATGGGGTCAGTCAGTGTCGGGGTGTATGGGCTCAGTCAGAGTCGGGGTGTATGGGGTCAGTCAGTGTCGGGGTTTATGGGGTCAGTCAGTGTCGGGGTGCATGTGGTCAGTCAGTGTCGGGGTGTATGTGGTCAGTCGGTCTCGGGGTGTATGTGGTCAGTCAGTGTCGGAGTATATGGGGTCAGTCAGTGTCGGGGTGTATGGGGTCAGTCAGTGTCGGGGTGTATGAGGTCAGTCAGTGTCGGGGTGTATGGGGTCAGTCAGTGTCGGGGTGTATGGTGTCAGTCAGTGTCGGGGTGTATGGGGTCAGTCAGTGTCTGGGTGTTTGGTGGCAGTCAGTGTCGGGGTTCATGGGGTCAATGTCGGGGTGTATGGTGTCAGTCAGTGTCGGGGTGTATGGGGTTAGTCAGAGTCGGGGTGTATGGAGTCAGTGTCCGAGTGTATGGGGTAAGTCGGTGTCGGGGTGTATGGGGTCAGTCAGTGTCCGGGTGTTTGGGGTCAGTCAGTGTCGGGGTGTATGGGGTCAGTCAGTGTCGGCGTATATGGGGTCAGTCAGTGTCGGGGTGTATGGGGTCAGTCAGTGTCGGGGTTCATGGGGTCAATGTCGGGGTGTATGGTGTCACTCTGTGTCGGGGTGTATGGGGTTAGTCAGTGTCGGGGTGTATGGAGTCAGTGTCCGGGTGTATGGGGTCAGTCGGTGTCGGGGTGTATGGTGTCAGTCAGTGTCGGGGTATATGGGGTCAGTCAGTGTCGGGGTGTATGGTGTCAGTCAGTGTCGGGGTTCATGGGGTCAATGTCGGGGTGTATGGTGTCAGTCAGTTTCGGGGCGTATGGGGTTAGTCAGTGTCGGGGTGTATGGGGTCAGTTAGTGTCGGGGTATATGGGGTCAGTCAGTGTCGGGGTGTATGGTGTCAGTCAGTGTCGGGGTTCATGGGGTCAATGTCGGGGTGTATGGTGTCAGTCAGTTTCGGGGTGTATGGGGTTAGTCAGTGTCGGGGTGTATGGGGTCAGATAGTGTCGGGGTGTATGGGGTCAGTCAGTGTCGGGGTATATGGGGTCAGTCAGTGTCGGGGTGTATGGGGTCAGTCAGTGTCGGGGTGTATGGGGTCACAGTGTCGGGGTGTATGGGGTCAGTCAGTTTTGGGGTGTATGGGGTCAGTCAGTGTCGGGGTGTATGGGCTCAGTCAGAGTCGGGGTGTATGGGGTCAGTCAGTGTCGGGGTTTATGGGGTCAGTCAGTGTCGGGGTGCATGTGGTCAGTCAGTGTCGGGGTGTATGTGGTCAGTCAGTCTCGGGGTGTATGTGGTCAGTCAGTGTCGGATTATATGGGGTCAGTCAGTGTCGGGGTGTATTGTGTCAATCAGTGTCGGGGTGTATGGGGTCAGTCAGTCTCGGGGTGTATGTGGTCAGTCAGTGTCGGAGTATATGGGGTCAGTCAGTGTGGGGGCGTATGGGGTCAGTCAGTCTCCAGGTGTATGGGATCAGTCAGTGTCGGATTGTATGGGGTCAGTCAGTGTCGGGGTGTATGTGTTCAGTCAGTGTCCGAGTGTATGGGGTCAGTCAGTGTCGGGGTGTATGGGGTCAGTCAGTTTCGGGGTGAATGGGGTCAGTCAGTGTCGGGGTGTATGGGATCAGTCAGTGTTGGGGTGCATGGGGTCAGTCAGTCTCCGGGTGTATGGGGTCAGTCAGTGTCGGGGTGTATGTGGTCAGTCAGTGTCGGAGTATATGGGGTCAGTCAGTGTCGGGGTGTATGGGGTCAGTCAGTGTCGGGGTGTATGGGGTCAGTCAGTGTCGGGGTGTATGGGGTCAGTCGGTGTCGGGGTGTATGGGGTCAGTCAGTGTCCGGGTGTTTGGGGTCAGTCTGTGTCGGGGTGTATGGGCTCAGTCAGTGTCGGGGTGTATGGGGTCAGTCAGTGTCGGGGTGTATGAGGTCAGTCAGTTTCGGGGTTTATGGGGTCAGTCAGTGTCGGGGTGCATGTGGTCAGTCAGTGTCGGGGTGTATGTGGTCAGTCAGTCTCGGGGTGTATGTGGTCAGTCAGTGTCGGGGTATATGGGGTCAGTCAGTGTCGGGGTGTATGGGGTCAGTCAGTGTCGGGGTGTATGGGGTCAGTCAGTCTCCAGGTGTATGGGATCAGTCAGTGTCGGATTGTATGGGGTCAGTCAGTGTCGGGGTGTATGTGTTCAGTTAGTGTCCGAGTGTATGGGGTCAGTCAGTTCCGGGTGTTTGTGGTCAGTCAGTGTCGGGGTGTATGGGGTCAGTCAGTGTCGGGGTGTATGGGGTCAGTCAGTGTCGGGGTGTATGAGGTCAGTCAGTGTCGGGGTGTATGGGGTCAGTCAGTGTCGGGGTGTATGGTGTCAGTCAGTGTCGGGGTGTATGGGGTCAGTCAGTGTCTGGGTGTTTGGTGTCAGTCAGTGTCGGGGTTCATGGGGTCAATGTCGGGGTGTATGGTGTCAGTCAGTGTCGGGGTGTATGGGGTTAGTCAGAGTCGGGGTGTATGGAGTCAGTGTCCGAGTGTATGGGGTAAGTCGGTGTCGGGGTGTATGAGGTCAGTCAGTGTCCGGGTGTTTGGGGTCAGTCAGTGTCGGGGTGTATGGGGTCAGTCAGTGTCGGCGTATATGGGGTCAGTCAGTGTCGGGGTGTATGGGGTCAGTCAGTGTCGGGGTTCATGGGGTCAATGTCGGGGTGTATGGTGTCACTCTGTGTCGGGGTGTATGGGGTTAGTCAGTGTCGGGGTGTATGGAGTCAGTGTCCGGGTGTATGGGGTCAGTCGGTGTCGGGGTGTATGGTGTCAGTCAGTGTCGGGGTATATGGGGTCAGTCAGTGTCGGGGTGTATGGTGTCAGTCAGTGTCGGGCTTCATGGGGTCAATGTCGGGGTGTATGGTGTCAGTCAGTTTCGGGGTGTATGGGGTTAGTCAGTGTCGGGGTGTATGGGGTCAGTTAGTGTCGGGGTATATGGGGTCAGTCAGTGTCGGGGTGTATGGTGTCAGTCAGTGTCGGGGTTCATGGGGTCAATGTCGGGGTGTATGGTGTCAGTCAGTTTCGTGGTGTATGGGGTTAGTCAGTGTCGGGGTGTATGGGGTCAGTTAGTGTCGGGGTGTATGGGGTCAGTCAGTGTCGGGGTATATGGGGTCAGTCAGTGTCGGGGTGTATGGGGTCAGTCAGTGTCGGGGTGTATGGGGTCACAGTGTCGGGGTGTATGGGGTCAGTCAGTTTTGGGGTGTATGGGGTCAGTCAGTGTCGGGGTGTATGGGCTCAGTCAGAGTCGGGGTGTATGGGGTCAGTCAGTGTCGGGGTTTATGGGGTCAGTCAGTGTCGGGGTGCATGTGGTCAGTCAGTGTCGGGGTGTATGTGGTCAGTCGGTCTCGGGGTGTATGTGGTCAGTCAGTGTCGGAGTATATGGGGTCAGTCAGTGTCGGGGTGTATGGGGTCAGTCAGTGTCGGGGTGTATGGGGTCAGTCAGTCTCGGGGTGTATGTGGTCAGTCAGTGTCGGAGTATATGGGGTCAGTCAGTGTGGGGGTGTATGGGGTCAGTCAGTCTCCAGGTGTATGGGATCAGTCAGTGTCGGATTGTATGGGGTCATTCAGTGTCGGGGTGTATGTGTTCAGTCAGTGTCCGAGTGTATGGGGTCAGTCAGTGTCGGGGTGTATGGGGTCAGTCAGTTTCGGGGTGAATGGTGTCAATCAGTGTCGGGGTGTATGGGATCAGTCAGTGTTGGGGTGCATGGGGTCAGTCAGTCTCCGGGTGTATGGGGTCAGTCAGTGTCGGGGAGTATGGAGTCCGTCAGTCTCCAGGTGTATGGGGTTAGTCAGTGTCGGGGTGTATGGGGTCAGTCAGTGTCGGGGTGTATGGGGTCAGTCAGTGTCGGGGTGTATAGGGTCAGTAAGTGTCGGGGTGTATGGGGTCACATTGTCGGGGTGTATGGGGTCAGTCAGTGTCGGGGTGTATGGGGTCAGTCAGTCTCCAGGTGTATGGGATCAGTCAGTGTCGGATTGTATGGGGTCAGTCAGTGTCGGGGTGTATGTGTTCAGTTGGTGTCCGAGTGTATGGGGTCAGTCAGTTACGGGGTGTTTGTGGTCAGTCAGTGTCGGGGTGTATAGGGTCAGTCAGTGTCGGGGTGTATGGGGTCAGTCAGTTCCGGGTGTTTGTGGTCAGTCAGTGTCGGGGTGTATGGGGTCAGTCAGTGTCGGGGTGTATGGGGTCAGTCAGTGTCGGGGTGTATGAGGTCAGTCAGTGTCGGGGTGTATGGGGTCAGTCAGTGTCGGGGTGTATGGTGTCAGTCAGTGTCGGGGTGTATGGGGTCAGTCAGTGTCTGGGTGTTTGGTGTCAGTCAGTGTCGAGGTGTATGGGGTCAGTCAGTTTCGGGGTGTATAGGGTCAGTCAGTGTCGGGGTGTATGGGGTCAGTCAGTGTCGGGGTTCATGGGGTCAATGTCGGGGTGTATGGTGTCATTCAGTGTCGGGGTGTATGGGGTTAGTCAGAGTCGGGGTGTATGGAGTCAGTGTCCGAGTGTATGGGGTAAGTCGGTGTCGGGGTGTATGGGGTCAGTCAGTGTCCGGGTGTTTGGGGTCAGTCAGTGTCGGGGTGTATGGGGTCAGTCAGTGTCGGCGTATATGGGGTCAGTCAGTGTCGGGGTGTATGGGGTCAGTCAGTGTCGGGGTGTATGGAGTCAGTGTCCGGGTGTATGGGGTCAGTCGGTGTCGGGGTGTATGGTGTCAGTCAGTGTCGGGGTATATGGGGTCAGTCAGTGTCGGGGTGTATGGGGTCAGTCAGTCTCCAGGTGTATGGGATCAGTCAGTGTCGGATTGTATGGGGTCAGTCAGTGTCGGGGTGTATGTGTTCAGTTAGTGTCCGAGTGTATGGGGTCAGTCAGTTACGGGGTGTTTGTGGTCAGTCAGTGTCGGGGTGTATAGGGTCAGTCAGTGTCGGGGTGTATGGGGTCAGTCAGTTCCGGGTGTTTGTGGTCAGTCAGTGTCGGAGTATATGGGGTCAGTCAGTGTCGGGGTGTATGGGGTCAGTCAGTGTCGGGGTGTATGAGGTCAGTCAGTGTCGGGGTGTATGGGGTCAGTCAGTGTCGGGGTGTATGGTGTCAGTCAGTGTCGGGGTGTATGGGGTCAGTCAGTGTCTGGGTGTTTGGTGTCAGTCAGTGTCGGGGTTCATGGGGTCAATGTCGGGGTGTATGGTGTCAGTCAGTGTCCGGGTCTATGGGGTTAGTCAGAGTCGGGGTGTATGGAGTCAGTGTCCGAATGTATGGGGTAAGTCGGTGTCGGGGTGTGTGGGGTCAGTCAGTGTCCGGGTGTTTGGGGTCAGTCAGTGTCGGGGTGTATGGGGTCAGTCAGTGTCGGCGTATATGGGGTCAGTCAGTGTCGGGGTGTATGGGGTCAGTCAGTGTCGGGGTTCATGGGGTCAATGTCGGGGTGTATGGTGTCACTCTGTGTCGGGGTGTATGGGGTTAGTCAGTGTCGGGGTGTATGGAGTCAGTGTCCGGGTGTATGGGGTCAGTCAGTGTCGGGGTATATGGGGTCAGTCAGTGTCGGGGTGTATGGTGTCAGTCAGTGTCGGGGTTCATGTGGTCAATGTCGGGGTGTATGGTGTCAGTCAGTTTCGGGGTGTATGGGGTTAGTCAGTGTCGGGGTGTATGGGGTCAGTTAGTGTCGGGGTATATGGGGTCAGTCAGTGTCGGGGTGTATGGTGTCAGTCAGTGTCGGGGTTCATGGGGTCAATGTCGGGGTGTATGGTGTCAGTCAGTTTCGGGGTGTATGGGGTTAGTCAGTGTCGGGGTGTATGGGGTCAGTTAGTGTCGGGGTGTATGGGGTCAGTCAGTGTCGGGGTGTATGGGGTCAGTCAGTGTCGGGGTGTATGGGGTCAGTCAGTGTCGGGGTGTATGGGGTCACAGTGTCGGGGTGTATGGGGTCAGTCAGTTTTGGGGTGTATGGGGTCAGTCAGTGTCGGGGTGTATGGGCTCAGTCAGAGTCGGGGTGTATGGGGTCAGTCAGTTACGGGGTGTTTGTGGTCAGTCAGTGTCGGGGTGCATGTGTTCAGTCAGTGTCCGAGTGTATGGGGTCAGTCAGTGTCGGGGTGTATGGGGTCAGTCAGTTTCGGGGTGAATGGTGTCAATCAGTGTCGGGGTGTATGGGATCAGTCAGTGTTGGGGTGCATGGGGTCAGTCAGTCTCCGGGTGTGTGGGGTCAGTCAGTGTCGGGGAGTATGGAGTCCGTCAGTCTCCAGGTGTATGGGGTTAGTCAGTGTCGGGGTGTATGGGGTCAGTCAGTGTCGGGGTGTATGGGGTCAGTCAGTGTCGGGGTGTATAGGGTCAGTAAGTGTCGGGGTGTATGGGGTCACATTGTCGGGGTGTATGGGGTCAGTCAGTGTCGGGGTGTATGGGGTCAGTCAGTCTCCAGGTGTATGGGATCAGTCAGTGTCGGATTGTATGGGGTCAGTCAGTGTCGGGGTGTATGTGTTCAGTTGGTGTCCGAGTGTATGGGGTCAGTCAGTTACGGGGTGTTTGTGGTCAGTCAGTGTCGGGGTGTATAGGGTCAGTCAGTGTCGGGGTGTATGGGGTCAGTCAGTTCCGGGTGTTTGTGGTCAGTCAGTGTCGGGGTGTATGGGGTCAGTCAGTGTCGGGGTGTATGGGGTCAGTCAGTGTCGGGGTGTATGAGGTCAGTCAGTGTCGGGGTGTATGGGGTCAGTCAGTGTCGGGGTGTATGGTGTCAGTCAGTGTCGGGGTGTATGGGGTCAGTCAGTGTCTGGGTGTTTGGTGTCAGTCAGTGTCGAGGTGTATGGGGTCAGTCAGTTTCGGGGTGTATAGGGTCAGTCAGTGTCGGGGTGTATGGGGTCAGTCAGTGTCGGGGTTCATGGGGTCAATGTCGGGGTGTATGGTGTCATTCAGTGTCGGGGTGTATGGGGTTAGTCAGAGTCGGGGTGTATGGAGTCAGTGTCCGAGTGTATGGGGTAAGTCGGTGTCGGGGTGTATGGGGTCAGTCAGTGTCCGGGTGTTTGGGGTCAGTCAGTGTCGGGGTGTATGGGGTCAGTCAGTGTCGGCGTATATGGGGTCAGTCAGTGTCGGGGTGTATGGGGTCAGTCAGTGTCGGGGTGTATGGAGTCAGTGTCCGGGTGTATGGGGTCAGTCGGTGTCGGGGTGTATGGTGTCAGTCAGTGTCGGGGTATATGGGGTCAGTCAGTGTCGGGGTGTATGGGGTCAGTCAGTCTCCAGGTGTATGGGATCAGTCAGTGTCGGATTGTATGGGGTCAGTCAGTGTCGGGGTGTATGTGTTCAGTTAGTGTCCGAGTGTATGGGGTCAGTCAGTTACGGGGTGTTTGTGGTCAGTCAGTGTCGGGGTGTATAGGGTCAGTCAGTGTCGGGGTGTATGGGGTCAGTCAGTTCCGGGTGTTTGTGGTCAGTCAGTGTCGGAGTATATGGGGTCAGTCAGTGTCGGGGTGTATGGGGTCAGTCAGTGTCGGGGTGTATGAGGTCAGTCAGTGTCGGGGTGTATGGGGTCAGTCAGTGTCGGGGTGTATGGTGTCAGTCAGTGTCGGGGTGTATGGAGTCAGTCAGTGTCTGGGTGTTTGGTGTCAGTCAGTGTCGGGGTTCATGGGGTCAATGTCGGGGTGTATGGTGTCAGTCAGTGTCCGGGTCTATGGGGTTAGTCAGAGTCGGGGTGTATGGAGTCAGTGTCCGAATGTATGGGGTAAGTCGGTGTCGGGGTGTATGGGGTCAGTCAGTGTCCGGGTGTTTGGGGTCAGTCAGTGTCGGGGTGTATGGGGTCAGTCAGTGTCGGCGTATATGGGGTCAGTCAGTGTCGGGGTGTATGGGGTCAGTCAGTGTCGGGGTTCATGGGGTCAATGTCGGGGTGTATGGTGTCACTCTGTGTCGGGGTGTATGGGGTTAGTCAGTGTCGGGGTGTATGGAGTCAGTGTCCGGGTGTATGGGGTCAGTCAGTGTCGGGGTATATGGGGTCAGTCAGTGTCGGGGTGTATGGTGTCAGTCAGTGTCGGGGTTCATGTGGTCAATGTCGGGGTGTATGGTGTCAGTCAGTTTCGGGGTGTATGGGGTTAGTCAGTGTCGGGGTGTATGGGGTCAGTTAGTGTCGGGGTATATGGGGTCAGTCAGTGTCGGGGTGTATGGTGTCAGTCAGTGTCGGGGTTCATGGGGTCAATGTCGGGGTGTATGGTGTCAGTCAGTTTCGGGGTGTATGGGGTTAGTCAGTGTCGGGGTGTATGGGGTCAGTTAGTGTCGGGGTGTATGGGGTCAGTCAGTGTCGGGGTGTATGGGGTCAGTCAGTGTCGGGGTGTATGGGGTCAGTCAGTGTCGGGGTGTATGGGGTCACAGTGTCGGGGTGTATGGGGTCAGTCAGTTTTGGGGTGTATGGGGTCAGTCAGTGTCGGGGTGTATGGGCTCAGTCAGAGTCGGGGTGTATGGGGTCAGTCAGTTACGGGGTGTTTGTGGTCAGTCAGTGTCGGGGTGCATGTGTTCAGTCAGTGTCCGAGTGTATGGGGTCAGTCAGTGTCGGGGTGTATGGGGTCAGTCAGTTTCGGGGTGAATGGTGTCAATCAGTGTCGGGGTGTATGGGATCAGTCAGTGTTGGGGTGCATGGGGTCAGTCAGTCTCCGGGTGTGTGGGGTCAGTCAGTGTCGGGGAGTATGGAGTCCGTCAGTCTCCAGGTGTATGGGATCAGTCAGTGTCGGATTGTATGGGGTCAGTCAGTGTCGGGGTGTATGTGTTCAGTTAGTGTCCGAGTGTATGGGGTCAGTCAGTTACGGGGTGTTTGTGGTCAGTCAGTGTCGGGGTGTATAGGGTCAGTCAGTGTCGGGGTGTATGGGGTCAGTCAGTTCCGGGTGTTTGTGGTCAGTCAGTGTCGGAGTATATGGGGTCAGTCAGTGTCGGGGTGTATGGGGTCAGTCAGTGTCGGGGTGTATGAGGTCAGTCAGTGTCGGGGTGTATGGGGTCAGTCAGTGTCGGGGTGTATGGTGTCAGTCAGTGTCGGGGTGTATGGGGTCAGTCAGTGTCTGGGTGTTTGGTGTCAGTCAGTGTCGGGGTTCATGGGGTCAATGTCGGGGTGTATGGTGTCAGTCAGTGTCCGGGTCTATGGGGTTAGTCAGAGTCGGGGTGTATGGAGTCAGTGTCCGAATGTATGGGGTAAGTCGGTGTCGGGGTGTATGGGGTCAGTCAGTGTCCGGGTGTTTGGGGTCAGTCAGTGTCGGGGTGTATGGGGTCAGTCAGTGTCGGCGTATATGGGGTCAGTCAGTGTCGGGGTGTATGGGGTCAGTCAGTGTCGGGGTTCATGGGGTCAATGTCGGGGTGTATGGTGTCACTCTGTGTCGGGGTGTATGGGGTTAGTCAGTGTCGGGGTGTATGGAGTCAGTGTCCGGGTGTATGGGGTCAGTCAGTGTCGGGGTATATGGGGTCAGTCAGTGTCGGGGTGTATGGTGTCAGTCAGTGTCGGGGTTCATGTGGTCAATGTCGGGGTGTATGGTGTCAGTCAGTTTCGGGGTGTATGGGGTTAGTCAGTGTCGGGGTGTATGGGGTCAGTTAGTGTCGGGGTATATGGGGTCAGTCAGTGTCGGGGTGTATGGTGTCAGTCAGTGTCGGGGTTCATGGGGTCAATGTCGGGGTGTATGGTGTCAGTCAGTTTCGGGGTGTATGGGGTTAGTCAGTGTCGGGGTGTATGGGGTCAGTTAGTGTCGGGGTGTATGGGGTCAGTCAGTGTCGGGGTGTATGGGGTCAGTCAGTGTCGGGGTGTATGGGGTCAGTCAGTGTCGGGGTGTATGGGGTCACAGTGTCGGGGTGTATGGGGTCAGTCAGTTTTGGGGTGTATGGGGTCAGTCAGTGTCGGGGTGTATGGGCTCAGTCAGAGTCGGGGTGTATGGGGTCAGTCAGTTACGGGGTGTTTGTGGTCAGTCAGTGTCGGGGTGCATGTGTTCAGTCAGTGTCCGAGTGTATGGGGTCAGTCAGTGTCGGGGTGTATGGGGTCAGTCAGTTTCGGGGTGAATGGTGTCAATCAGTGTCGGGGTGTATGGGATCAGTCAGTGTTGGGGTGCATGGGGTCAGTCAGTCTCCGGGTGTGTGGGGTCAGTCAGTGTCGGGGAGTATGGAGTCCGTCAGTCTCCAGGTGTATGGGGTTAGTCAGTGTCGGGGTGTATGGGGTCAGTCAGTGTCGGGGTGTATGGGGTCAGTCAGTGTCGGGGTGTATAGGGTCAGTAAGTGTCGGGGTGTATGGGGTCACATTGTCGGGGTGTATGGGGTCAGTCAGTGTCGGGGTGTATGGGGTCAGTCAGTCTCCAGGTGTATGGGATCAGTCAGTGTCGGATTGTATGGGGTCAGTCAGTGTCGGGGTGTATGTGTTCAGTTGGTGTCCGAGTGTATGGGGTCAGTCAGTTATGGGGTGTTTGTGGTCAGTCAGTGTCGGGGTGTATAGGGTCAGTCAGTGTCGGGGTGTATGGGGTCAGTCAGTTCCGGGTGTTTGTGGTCAGTCAGTGTCGGGGTGTATGGGGTCAGTCAGTGTCGGGGTGTATGGGGTCAGTCAGTGTCGGGGTGTATGAGGTCAGTCAGTGTCGGGGTGTATGGGGTCAGTCAGTGTCGGGGTGTATGGTGTCAGTCAGTGTCGGGGTGTATGGGGTCAGTCAGTGTCTGGGTGTTTGGTGTCAGTCAGTGTCGAGGTGTATGGGGTCAGTCAGTTTCGGGGTGTATAGGGTCAGTCAGTGTCGGGGTGTATGGGGTCAGTCAGTGTCGGGGTTCATGGGGTCAATGTCGGGGTGTATGGTGTCATTCAGTGTCGGGGTGTATGGGGTTAGTCAGAGTCGGGGTGTATGGAGTCAGTGTCCGAGTGTATGGGGTAAGTCGGTGTCGGGGTGTATGGGGTCAGTCAGTGTCCGGGTGTTTGGGGTCAGTCAGTGTCGGGGTGTATGGGGTCAGTCAGTGTCGGCGTATATGGGGTCAGTCAGTGTCGGGGTGTATGGGGTCAGTCAGTGTCGGGGTGTATGGAGTCAGTGTCCGGGTGTATGGGGTCAGTCGGTGTCGGGGTGTATGGTGTCAGTCAGTGTCGGGGTATATGGGGTCAGTCAGTGTCGGGGTGTATGGGGTCAGTCAGTCTCCAGGTGTATGGGATCAGTCAGTGTCGGATTGTATGGGGTCAGTCAGTGTCGGGGTGTATGTGTTCAGTTAGTGTCCGAGTGTATGGGGTCAGTCAGTTACGGGGTGTTTGTGGTCAGTCAGTGTCGGGGTGTATAGGGTCAGTCAGTGTCGGGGTGTATGGGGTCAGTCAGTTCCGGGTGTTTGTGGTCAGTCAGTGTCGGAGTATATGGGGTCAGTCAGTGTCGGGGTGTATGGGGTCAGTCAGTGTCGGGGTGTATGAGGTCAGTCAGTGTCGGGGTGTATGGGGTCAGTCAGTGTCGGGGTGTATGGTGTCAGTCAGTGTCGGGGTGTATGGGGTCAGTCAGTGTCTGGGTGTTTGGTGTCAGTCAGTGTCGGGGTTCATGGGGTCAATGTCGGGGTGTATGGTGTCAGTCAGTGTCCGGGTCTATGGGGTTAGTCAGAGTCGGGGTGTATGGAGTCAGTGTCCGAATGTATGGGGTAAGTCGGTGTCGGGGTGTATGGGGTCAGTCAGTGTCCGGGTGTTTGGGGTCAGTCAGTGTCGGGGTGTATGGGGTCAGTCAGTGTCGGCGTATATGGGGTCAGTCAGTGTCGGGGTGTATGGGGTCAGTCAGTGTCGGGGTTCATGGGGTCAATGTCGGGGTGTATGGTGTCACTCTGTGTCGGGGTGTATGGGGTTAGTCAGTGTCGGGGTGTATGGAGTCAGTGTCCGGGTGTATGGGGTCAGTCAGTGTCGGGGTATATGGGGTCAGTCAGTGTCGGGGTGTATGGTGTCAGTCAGTGTCGGGGTTCATGTGGTCAATGTCGGGGTGTATGGTGTCAGTCAGTTTCGGGGTGTATGGGGTTAGTCAGTGTCGGGGTGTATGGGGTCAGTTAGTGTCCGAGTGTATGGGGTCAGTCAGTTACGGGGTGTTTGTGGTCAGTCAGTGTCGGGGTGTATAGGGTCAGTCAGTGTCGGGGTGTATGGGGTCAGTCAGTTCCGGGTGTTTGTGGTCAGTCAGTGTCGGGGTGTATGGGGTCAGTCAGTGTCGGGGTGTATGGGGTCAGTCAGTGTCGGGGTGTATGAGGTCAGTCAGTGTCGGGGTGTATGGGGTCAGTCAGTGTCGGGGTGTATGGTGTCAGTCAGTGTCGGGGTGTATGGGGTCAGTCAGTGTCTGGGTGTTTGGTGTCAGTCAGTGTCGAGGTGTATGGGGTCAGTCAGTTTCGGGGTGTATAGGGTCAGTCAGTGTCGGGGTGTATGGGGTCAGTCAGTGTCGGGGTTCATGGGGTCAATGTCGGGGTGTATGGTGTCATTCAGTGTCGGGGTGTATGGGGTTAGTCAGAGTCGGGGTGTATGGAGTCAGTGTCCGAGTGTATGGGGTAAGTCGGTGTCGGGGTGTATGGGGTCAGTCAGTGTCCGGGTGTTTGGGGTCAGTCAGTGTCGGGGTGTATGGGGTCAGTCAGTGTCGGCGTATATGGGGTCAGTCAGTGTCGGGGTGTATGGGGTCAGTCAGTGTCGGGGTGTATGGAGTCAGTGTCCGGGTGTATGGGGTCAGTCGGTGTCGGGGTGTATGGTGTCAGTCAGTGTCGGGGTATATGGGGTCAGTCAGTGTCGGGGTGTATGGGGTCAGTCAGTCTCCAGGTGTATGGGATCAGTCAGTGTCGGATTGTATGGGGTCAGTCAGTGTCGGGGTGTATGTGTTCAGTTAGTGTCCGAGTGTATGGGGTCAGTCAGTTACGGGGTGTTTGTGGTCAGTCAGTGTCGGGGTGTATAGGGTCAGTCAGTGTCGGGGTGTATGGGGTCAGTCAGTTCCGGGTGTTTGTGGTCAGTCAGTGTCGGAGTATATGGGGTCAGTCAGTGTCGGGGTGTATGGGGTCAGTCAGTGTCGGGGTGTATGAGGTCAGTCAGTGTCGGGGTGTATGGGGTCAGTCAGTGTCGGGGTGTATGGTGTCAGTCAGTGTCGGGGTGTATGGGGTCAGTCAGTGTCTGGGTGTTTGGTGTCAGTCAGTGTCGGGGTTCATGGGGTCAATGTCGGGGTGTATGGTGTCAGTCAGTGTCCGGGTCTATGGGGTTAGTCAGAGTCGGGGTGTATGGAGTCAGTGTCCGAATGTATGGGGTAAGTCGGTGTCGGGGTGTATGGGGTCAGTCAGTGTCCGGGTGTTTGGGGTCAGTCAGTGTCGGGGTGTATGGGGTCAGTCAGTGTCGGCGTATATGGGGTCAGTCAGTGTCGGGGTGTATGGGGTCAGTCAGTGTCGGGGTTCATGGGGTCAATGTCGGGGTGTATGGTGTCACTCTGTGTCGGGGTGTATGGGGTTAGTCAGTGTCGGGGTGTATGGAGTCAGTGTCCGGGTGTATGGGGTCAGTCAGTGTCGGGGTATATGGGGTCAGTCAGTGTCGGGGTGTATGGTGTCAGTCAGTGTCGGGGTTCATGTGGTCAATGTCGGGGTGTATGGTGTCAGTCAGTTTCGGGGTGTATGGGGTTAGTCAGTGTCGGGGTGTATGGGGTCAGTTAGTGTCGGGGTATATGGGGTCAGTCAGTGTCGGGGTGTATGGTGTCAGTCAGTGTCGGGGTTCATGGGGTCAATGTCGGGGTGTATGGTGTCAGTCAGTTTCGGGGTGTATGGGGTTAGTCAGTGTCGGGGTGTATGGGGTCAGTTAGTGTCGGGGTATATGGGGTCAGTCAGTGTCGGGGTGTATGGTGTCAGTCAGTGTCGGGGTTCATGGGGTCAATGTCGGGGTGTATGGTGTCAGTCAGTTTCGGGGTGTATGGGGTTAGTCAGTGTCGGGGTGTATGGGGTCAGTTAGTGTCGGGGTGTATGGGGTCAGTCAGTGTCGGGGTGTATGGAGTCAGTGTCCGGGTGTATGGGGTCAGTCAGTGTCGGGGTATATGGGGTCAGTCAGTGTCGGGGTGTATGGTGTCAGTCAGTGTCGGGGTTCATGTGGTCAATGTCGGGGTGTATGGTGTCAGTCAGTTTCGGGGTGTATGGGGTTAGTCAGTGTCGGGGTGTATGGGGTCAGTTAGTGTCGGGGTATATGGGGTCAGTCAGTGTCGGGGTGTATGGTGTCAGTCAGTGTCGGGGTTCATGGGGTCAATGTCGGGGTGTATGGTGTCAGTCAGTTTCGGGGTGTATGGGGTTAGTCAGTGTCGGGGTGTATGGGGTCAGTTAGTGTCGGGGTGTATGGGGTCAGTCAGTGTCGGGGTGTATGGGGTCAGTCAGTGTCGGGGTGTATGGGGTCAGTCAGTGTCGGGGTGTATGGGGTCACAGTGTCGGGGTGTATGGGGTCAGTCAGTTTTGGGGTGTATGGGGTCAGTCAGTGTCGGGGTGTATGGGCTCAGTCAGAGTCGGGGTGTATGGGGTCAGTCAGTTACGGGGTGTTTGTGGTCAGTCAGTGTCGGGGTGCATGTGGTCAGTCAGTGTCGGGGTGTATGGGGTCAGTCAGTTACGGGTGTTTGTGGTCAGTCAGTGTCGGGGTGTATGGGGTCAGTCAGTGTCGGGGTGTATGGGGTCAGTCAGTGTCGGGGTGTATGAGGTCAGTCAGTGTCGGGGTGTATGGGGTCAGTCAGTGTCGGGGTGTATGGTGTCAGTCAGTGTCGGGGTGTATGGGGTCAGTCAGTGTCTGGGTGTTTGGTGGCAGTCAGTGTCGGGGTTCATGGGGTCAATGTCGGGGTGTATGGTGTCAGTCAGTGTCGGGGTGTATGGGGTTAGTCAGAGTCGGGGTGTATGGAGTCAGTGTCCGAGTGTATGGGGTAAGTCGGTGTCGGGGTGTATGGGGTCAGTCAGTGTCCGGGTGTTTGGGGTCAGTCAGTGTCGGGGTGTATGGGGTCAGTCAGTGTCGGCGTATATGGGGTCAGTCAGTGTCGGGGTGTATGGGGTCAGTCAGTGTCGGGGTTCATGGGGTCAATGTCGGGGTGTATGGTGTCACTCTGTGTCGGGGTGTATGGGGTTAGTCAGTGTCGGGGTGTATGGGGTCAGTGTCCGGGTGTATGGGGTCAGTCGGTGTCGGGGTGTATGGTGTCAGTCAGTGTCGGGGTATATGGGGTCAGTCAGTGTCGGGGTGTATGGTGTCAGTCAGTGTCGGGGTTCATGGGGTCAATGTCGGGGTGTATGGTGTCAGTCAGTTTCGGGGCGTATGGGGTTAGTCAGTGTCGGGGTGTATGGGGTCAGTTAGTGTCGGGGTATATGGGGTCAGTCAGTGTCGGGGTGTATGGTGTCAGTCAGTGTCGGGGTTCATGGGGTCAATGTCGGGGTGTATGGTGTCAGTCAGTTTCGGGGTGTATGGGGTTAGTCAGTGTCGGGGTGTATGGGGTCAGATAGTGTCGGGGTGTATGGGGTCAGTCAGTGTCGGGGTATATGGGGTCAGTCAGTGTCGGGGTGTATGGGGTCAGTCAGTGTCGGGGTGTATGGGGTCACAGTGTCGGGGTGTATGGGGTCAGTCAGTTTTGGGGTGTATGGGGTCAGTCAGTGTCGGGGTGTATGGGCTCAGTCAGAGTCGGGGTGTATGGGGTCAGTCAGTGTCGGGGTTTATGGGGTCAGTCAGTGTCGGGGTGCATGTGGTCAGTCAGTGTCGGGGTGTATGTGGTCAGTCAGTCTCGGGGTGTATGTGGTCAGTCAGTGTCGGAGTATATGGGGTCAGTCAGTGTCGGGGTGTATGGGGTCAGTCAGTGTCGGGGTGTATGGGGTCAGTCAGTCTCGGGGTGTATGTGGTCAGTCAGTGTCGGAGTATATGGGGTCAGTCAGTGTGGGGGCGTATGGGGTCAGTCAGTCTCCAGGTGTATGGGATCAGTCAGTGTCGGATTGTATGGGGTCAGTCAGTGTCGGGGTGTATGTGTTCAGTCAGTGTCCGAGTGTATGGGGTCAGTCAGTGTCGGGGTGTATGGGGTCAGTCAGTTTCGGGGTGAATGGGGTCAGTCAGTGTCGGGGTGTATGGGATCAGTCAGTGTTGGGGTGCATGGGGTCAGTCAGTCTCCGGGTGTATGGGGTCAGTCAGTGTCGGGGAGTATGGAGTCCGTCAGTCTCCAGGTGTATGGGGTTAGTCAGTGTCGGGGTGTATGGGGTCAGTCAGTGTCGGGGTGTATGGGGTCAGTCAGTGTCGGGGTGTATAGGGTCAGTAAGTGTCGGGGTGTATGGGGTCACATTGCCGGGGTGTATGGGGTCAGTCAGTGTCGGGGTGTATGGGGTCAGTCAGTCTCCAGGTGTATGGGATCAGTCAGTGTCGGATTGTATGGGGTCAGTCAGTGTCGGGGTGTATGTGTTCAGTTCGTGTCCGAGTGTATGGGGTCAGTCAGTTACGGGGTGTTTGTGGTCAGTCAGTGTCGGGGTGTATAGGGTCAGTCAGTGTCGGGGTGTATGGGGTCAGTCAGTTCCGGGTGTTTGTGGTCAGTCAGTGTCGGAGTATATGGGGTCAGTCAGTGTCGGGGTGTATGGGGTCAGTCAGTGTCGGGGTGTATGGGGTCAGTCAGTGTCGGGGTGTATGGGGTCAGTCAGTGTCGGGGTGTATGGTGTCAGTCAGTGTCGGGGTGTATGGGGTCAGTCAGTGTCTGAGTGTTTGGTGTCAGTCAGTGTCGGGGTTCATGGGGTCAATGTCGGGGTGTATGGTGTCAGTCAGTGTCGGGGTGTATGGGGTTAGTCAGAGTCGGGGTGTATGGAGTCAGTGTCCGAGTGTATGGGGTAAGTCGGTGTCGGGGTGTATGGGGTCAGTCAGTGTCCGGGTGTTTGAGGTCAGTCAGTGTCGGGGTGTATGGGGTCAGTCAGTGTCGGCGTATATGGGGTCAGTCAGTGTCGGGGTGTATGGGGTCAGTCAGTGTCGGGGTGTATGGAGTCAGTGTCCGGGTGTATGGGGTCAGTCGGTGTCGGGGTGTATGGTGTCAGTCAGTGTCGGGGTATATGGGGTCAGTCAGTGTCGGGGTGTATGGGGTCAGTCAGTCTCCAGGTGTATGGGATCAGTCAGTGTCGGATTGTATGGGGTCAGTCAGTGTCGGGGTGTATGTGTTCAGTTAGTGTCCGAGTGTATGGGGTCAGTCAGTTACGGGGTGTTTGTGGTCAGTCAGTGTCGGGGTGTATAGGGTCAGTCAGTGTCGGGGTGTATGGGGTCAGTCAGTTCCGGGTGTTTGTGGTCAGTCAGTGTCGGAGTGTATGGGGTCAGTCAGTGTCGGGGTGTATGGGGTCAGTCAGTGTCGGGGTGTATGAGGTCAGTCAGTGTCGGGGTGTATGGGGTCAGTCAGTGTCGGTGTGAATGGTGTCAGTCAGTGTCGGGGTGTATGTGGTCAGTCAGTGTCTGGGTGTTTGGTGTCAGTCAGTGTCGGGGTTCATGGGGTCAATGTCGGGGTGTATGGTGTCAGTCAGTGTCGGGGTGTATGGGGTTAGTCAGAGTCGGGGTGTATGGAGTCAGTGTCCGAGTGTATGGGGTAAGTCGGTGTCGGGGTGTATGGGGTCAGTCAGTGTCCGGGTGTTTGGGGTCAGTCAGTGTCGGGGTGTATGGGGTCAGTCAGTGTCGGCGTATATGGGGTCAGTCAGTGTCGGGGTGTATGGGGTCAGTCAGTGTCGGGGTTCATGGGGTCAATGTCGGGGTGTATGGTGTCACTCTGTGTCGGGGTGTATGGGGTTAGTCAGTGTCGGGGTGTATGGAGTCAGTGTCCGGGTGTATGGGGTCAGTCGGTGTCGGGGTGTATGGTGTCAGTCAGTGTCGGGGTATATGGGGTCAGTCAGTGTCGGGGTGTATGGTGTCAGTCAGTGTCGGGGTTCATGGGGTCAATGTCGGGGTGTATGGTGTCAGTCAGTTTCGGGGTGTATGGGGTTAGTCAGTGTCGGGGTGTATGGGGTCAGTTAGTGTCGGGGTATATGGGGTCAGTCAGTGTCGGGGTGTATGGTGTCAGTCAGTGTCGGGGTTCATGGGGTCAATGTCGGGGTGTATGGTGTCAGTCAGTTTCGGGGTGTATGGGGTTAGTCAGTGTCGGGGTTTATGGGGTCAGTTAGTGTCGGGGTGTATGGGGTCAGTCAGTGTCGGGGTGTATGGGGTCAGTCAGTGTCGGGGTGTGTGGGTTCAGTCAGTGTCGGGGTGTATGGGGTCACAGTGTCGGGGTGTATGGGATCAGTCAGTGTCGGATTGTATGGGGTCAGTCAGTGTCGGGGTGTATGTGTTCAGTTGGTGTCCGAGTGTATGGGGTCAGTCAGTTACGGGGTGTTTGTGGTCAGTCAGTGTCGGGGTGTATAGGGTCAGTCAGTGTCGGGGTGTATGGGGTCAGTCAGTTCCGGGTGTTTGTGGTCAGTCAGTGTCGGGGTGTATGGGGTCAGTCAGTGTCGGGGTGTATGGGGTCAGTCAGTGTCGGGGTGTATGAGGTCAGTCAGTGTCGGGGTGTATGGGGTCAGTCAGTGTCGGGGTGTATGGTGTCAGTCAGTGTCGGGGTGTATGGGGTCAGTCAGTGTCTGGGTGTTTGGTGTCAGTCAGTGTCGAGGTGTATGGGGTCAGTCAGTTTCGGGGTGTATAGGGTCAGTCAGTGTCGGGGTGTATGGGGTCAGTCAGTGTCGGGGTTCATGGGGTCAATGTCGGGGTGTATGGTGTCATTCAGTGTCGGGGTGTATGGGGTTAGTCAGAGTCGGGGTGTATGGAGTCAGTGTCCGAGTGTATGGGGTAAGTCGGTGTCGGGGTGTATGGGGTCAGTCAGTGTCCGGGTGTTTGGGGTCAGTCAGTGTCGGGGTGTATGGGGTCAGTCAGTGTCGGCGTATATGGGGTCAGTCAGTGTCGGGGTGTATGGGGTCAGTCAGTGTCGGGGTGTATGGAGTCAGTGTCCGGGTGTATGGGGTCAGTCGGTGTCGGGGTGTATGGTGTCAGTCAGTGTCGGGGTATATGGGGTCAGTCAGTGTCGGGGTGTATGGGGTCAGTCAGTCTCCAGGTGTATGGGATCAGTCAGTGTCGGATTGTATGGGGTCAGTCAGTGTCGGGGTGTATGTGTTCAGTTAGTGTCCGAGTGTATGGGGTCAGTCAGTTACGGGGTGTTTGTGGTCAGTCAGTGTCGGGGTGTATAGGGTCAGTCAGTGTCGGGGTGTATGGGGTCAGTCAGTTCCGGGTGTTTGTGGTCAGTCAGTGTCGGAGTATATGGGGTCAGTCAGTGTCGGGGTGTATGGGGTCAGTCAGTGTCGGGGTGTATGAGGTCAGTCAGTGTCGGGGTGTATGGGGTCAGTCAGTGTCGGGGTGTATGGTGTCAGTCAGTGTCGGGGTGTATGGGGTCAGTCAGTGTCTGGGTGTTTGGTGTCAGTCAGTGTCGGGGTTCATGGGGTCAATGTCGGGGTGTATGGTGTCAGTCAGTGTCCGGGTCTATGGGGTTAGTCAGAGTCGGGGTGTATGGAGTCAGTGTCCGAATGTATGGGGTAAGTCGGTGTCGGGGTGTATGGGGTCAGTCAGTGTCCGGGTGTTTGGGGTCAGTCAGTGTCGGGGTGTATGGGGTCAGTCAGTGTCGGCGTATATGGGGTCAGTCAGTGTCGGGGTGTATGGGGTCAGTCAGTGTCGGGGTTCATGGGGTCAATGTCGGGGTGTATGGTGTCACTCTGTGTCGGGGTGTATGGGGTTAGTCAGTGTCGGGGTGTATGGAGTCAGTGTCCGGGTGTATGGGGTCAGTCAGTGTCGGGGTATATGGGGTCAGTCAGTGTCGGGGTGTATGGTGTCAGTCAGTGTCGGGGTTCATGTGGTCAATGTCGGGGTGTATGGTGTCAGTCAGTTTCGGGGTGTATGGGGTTAGTCAGTGTCGGGGTGTATGGGGTCAGTTAGTGTCGGGGTATATGGGGTCAGTCAGTGTCGGGGTGTATGGTGTCAGTCAGTGTCGGGGTTCATGGGGTCAATGTCGGGGTGTATGGTGTCAGTCAGTTTCGGGGTGTATGGGGTTAGTCAGTGTCGGGGTGTATGGGGTCAGTTAGTGTCGGGGTGTATGGGGTCAGTCAGTGTCGGGGTGTATGGGGTCAGTCAGTGTCGGGGTGTATGGGGTCAGTCAGTGTCGGGGTGTATGGGGTCACAGTGTCGGGGTGTATGGGGTCAGTCAGTTTTGGGGTGTATGGGGTCAGTCAGTGTCGGGGTGTATGGGCTCAGTCAGAGTCGGGGTGTATGGGGTCAGTCAGTTACGGGGTGTTTGTGGTCAGTCAGTGTCGGGGTGCATGTGGTCAGTCAGTGTCGGGGTGTATGGGGTCAGTCAGTTACGGGTGTTTGTGGTCAGTCAGTGTCGGGGTGTATGGGGTCAGTCAGTGTCGGGGTGTATGGGGTCAGTCAGTGTCGGGGTGTATGAGGTCAGTCAGTGTCGGGGTGTATGGGGTCAGTCAGTGTCGGGGTGTATGGTGTCAGTCAGTGTTGGGGTGTATGGGGTCAGTCAGTGTCTGGGTGTTTGGTGGCAGTCAGTGTCGGGGTTCATGGGGTCAATGTCGGGGTGTATGGTGTCAGTCAGTGTCGGGGTGTATGGGGTTAGTCAGAGTCGGGGTGTATGGAGTCAGTGTCCGAGTGTATGGGGTAAGTCGGTGTCGGGGTGTATGGGGTCAGTCAGTGTCCGGGTGTTTGGGGTCAGTCAGTGTCGGGGTGTATGGGGTCAGTCAGTGTCGGCGTATATGGGGTCAGTCAGTGTCGGGGTGTATGGGGTCAGTCAGTGTCGGGGTTCATGGGGTCAATGTCGGGGTGTATGGTGTCACTCTGTGTCGGGGTGTATGGGGTTAGTCAGTGTCGGGGTGTATGGGGTCAGTGTCCGGGTGTATGGGGTCAGTCGGTGTCGGGGTGTATGGTGTCAGTCAGTGTCGGGGTATATGGGGTCAGTCAGTGTCGGGGTGTATGGTGTCAGTCAGTGTCGGGGTTCATGGGGTCAATGTCGGGGTGTATGGTGTCAGTCAGTTTCGGGGCGTATGGGGTTAGTCAGTGTCGGGGTGTATGGGGTCAGTTAGTGTCGGGGTATATGGGGTCAGTCAGTGTCGGGGTGTATGGTGTCAGTCAGTGTCGGGGTTCATGGGGTCAATGTCGGGGTGTATGGTGTCAGTCAGTTTCGGGGTGTATGGGGTTAGTCAGTGTCGGGGTGTATGGGGTCAGATAGTGTCGGGGTGTATGGGGTCAGTCAGTGTCGGGGTATATGGGGTCAGTCAGTGTCGGGGTGTATGGGGTCAGTCAGTGTCGGGGTGTATGGGGTCACAGTGTCGGGGTGTATGGGGTCAGTCAGTTTTGGGGTGTATGGGGTCAGTCAGTGTCGGGGTGTATGGGCTCAGTCAGAGTCGGGGTGTATGGGGTCAGTCAGTGTCGGGGTTTATGGGGTCAGTCAGTGTCGGGGTGCATGTGGTCAGTCAGTGTCCGGGTGTATGTGGTCAGTCAGTCTCGGGGTGTATGTGGTCAGTCAGTGTCGGAGTATATGGGGTCAGTCAGTGTCGGGGTGTATGGGGTCAGTCAGTGTCGGGGTGTATGGGGTCAGTCAGTCTCGGGGTGTATGTGGTCAGTCAGTGTCGGAGTATATGGGGTCAGTCAGTGTGGGGGCGTATGGGGTCAGTCAGTCTCCAGGTGTATGGGATCAGTCAGTGTCGGATTGTATGGGGTCAGTCAGTGTCGGGGTGTATGTGTTCAGTCAGTGTCCGAGTGTATGGGGTCAGTCAGTGTCGGGGTGTATGGGGTCAGTCAGTTTCGGGGTGAATGGGGTCAGTCAGTGTCGGGGTGTATGGGATCAGTCAGTGTTGGGGTGCATGGGGTCAGTCAGTCTCCGGGTGTATGGGGTCAGTCAGTGTCGGGGAGTATGGAGTCCGTCAGTCTCCAGGTGTATGGGGTTAGTCAGTGTCGGGGTGTATGGGGTCAGTCAGTGTCGGGGTGTATGGGGTCAGTCAGTGTCGGGGTGTATAGGGTCAGTAAGTGTCGGGGTGTATGGGGTCACATTGCCGGGGTGTATGGGGTCAGTCAGTGTCGGGGTGTATGGGGTCAGTCAGTCTCCAGGTGTATGGGATCAGTCAGTGTCGGATTGTATGGGGTCAGTCAGTGTCGGGGTGTATGTGTTCAGTTCGTGTCCGAGTGTATGGGGTCAGTCAGTTACGGGGTGTTTGTGGTCAGTCAGTGTCGGGGTGTATGTGTTCAGTTAGTGTCCGAGTGTATGGGGTCAGTCAGTTACGGGGTGTTTGTGGTCAGTCAGTGTCGGGGTGTATAGGGTCAGTCAGTGTCGGGGTGTATGGGGTCAGTCAGTTCCGGGTGTTTGTGGTCAGTCAGTGTCGGAGTATATGGGGTCAGTCAGTGTCGGGGTGTATGGGGTCAGTCAGTGTCGGGGTGTATGGGGTCAGTCAGTGTCGGGGTGTATGGGGTCAGTCAGTGTCGGGGTGTATGGTGTCAGTCAGTGTCGGGGTGTATGGGGTCAGTCAGTGTCTGAGTGTTTGGTGTCAGTCAGTGTCGGGGTTCATGGGGTCAATGTCGGGGTGTATGGTGTCAGTCAGTGTCGGGGTGTATGGGGTTAGTCAGAGTCGGGGTGTATGGAGTCAGTGTCCGAGTGTATGGGGTAAGTCGGTGTCGGGGTGTATGGGGTCAGTCAGTGTCCGGGTGTTTGAGGTCAGTCAGTGTCGGGGTGTATGGGGTCAGTCAGTGTCGGCGTATATGGGGTCAGTCAGTGTCGGGGTGTATGGGGTCAGTCAGTGTCGGGGTGTATGGAGTCAGTGTCCGGGTGTATGGGGTCAGTCGGTGTCGGGGTGTATGGTGTCAGTCAGTGTCGGGGTATATGGGGTCAGTCAGTGTCGGGGTGTATGGGGTCAGTCAGTCTCCAGGTGTATGGGATCAGTCAGTGTCGGATTGTATGGGGTCAGTCAGTGTCGGGGTGTATGTGTTCAGTTAGTGTCCGAGTGTATGGGGTCAGTCAGTTACGGGGTGTTTGTGGTCAGTCAGTGTCGGGGTGTATAGGGTCAGTCAGTGTCGGGGTGTATGGGGTCAGTCAGTTCCGGGTGTTTGTGGTCAGTCAGTGTCGGAGTGTATGGGGTCAGTCAGTGTCGGGGTGTATGGGGTCAGTCAGTGTCGGGGTGTATGAGGTCAGTCAGTGTCGGGGTGTATGGGGTCAGTCAGTGTCGGTGTGAATGGTGTCAGTCAGTGTCGGGGTGTATGTGGTCAGTCAGTGTCTGGGTGTTTGGTGTCAGTCAGTGTCGGGGTTCATGGGGTCAATGTCGGGGTGTATGGTGTCAGTCAGTGTCGGGGTGTATGGGGTTAGTCAGAGTCGGGGTGTATGGAGTCAGTGTCCGAGTGTATGGGGTAAGTCGGTGTCGGGGTGTATGGGGTCAGTCAGTGTCCGGGTGTTTGGGGTCAGTCAGTGTCGGGGTGTATGGGGTCAGTCAGTGTCGGCGTATATGGGGTCAGTCAGTGTCGGGGTGTATGGGGTCAGTCAGTGTCGGGGTTCATGGGGTCAATGTCGGGGTGTATGGTGTCACTCTGTGTCGGGGTGTATGGGGTTAGTCAGTGTCGGGGTGTATGGAGTCAGTGTCCGGGTGTATGGGGTCAGTCGGTGTCGGGGTGTATGGTGTCAGTCAGTGTCGGGGTATATGGGGTCAGTCAGTGTCGGGGTGTATGGTGTCAGTCAGTGTCGGGGTTCATGGGGTCAATGTCGGGGTGTATGGTGTCAGTCAGTTTCGGGGTGTATGGGGTTAGTCAGTGTCGGGGTGTATGGGGTCAGTTAGTGTCGGGGTATATGGGGTCAGTCAGTGTCGGGGTGTATGGTGTCAGTCAGTGTCGGGGTTCATGGGGTCAATGTCGGGGTGTATGGTGTCAGTCAGTTTCGGGGTGTATGGGGTTAGTCAGTGTCGGGGTTTATGGGGTCAGTTAGTGTCGGGGTGTATGGGGTCAGTCAGTGTCGGGGTGTATGGGGTCAGTCAGTGTCGGGGTGTGTGGGTTCAGTCAGTGTCGGGGTGTATGGGGTCACAGTGTCGGGGTGTATGGGGTCAGTCAGTTTTGGGGTGTATGGGGTCAGTCAGTGTCGGGGTGTATGGACTCAGTCAGAGTCGGGGTGTATGGGGTCAGTCAGTTACGGGGTGTTTGTGGTCAGTCAGTGTCGGGGTGTATAGGGTCAGTCAGTGTCGGGGTGTATGGGGTCAGTCAGTTCCGGGTGTTTGTGGTCAGTCAGTGTCGGGGTGTATGGGGTCAGTCAGTGTCGGGGTGTATGGGGTCAGTCAGTGTCGGGGTGTATGAGGTCAGTCAGTGTCGGGGTGTATGGGGTCAGTCAGTGTCGGGGTGTATGGTGTCAGTCAGTGTCGGGGTGTATGGGGTCAGTCAGTGTCTGGGTGTTTGGTGTCAGTCAGTGTCGGGGTTCATGGGGTCAATGTCGGGGTGTATGGTGTCAGTCAGTGTCGGGGTGTATGGGGTTAGTCAGAGTCGGGGTGTATGGAGTCAGTGTCCGAGTGTATGGGGTAAGTCGGTGTCGGGGTGTATGGGGTCAGTCAGTGTCCGGGTGTTTGGGGTCAGTCAGTGTCGGGGTGTATGGGGTCAGTCAGTGTCGGCGTATATGGGGTCAGTCAGTGTCGGGGTGTATGGGGTCAGTCAGTGTCGGGGTTCATGGGGTCAATGTCGGGGTGTATGGTGTCACTCTGTGTCGGGGTGTATGGGGTTAGTCAGTGTCGGGGTGTATGGAGTCAGTGTCCGGGTGTATGGGGTCAGTCGGTGTCGGGGTGTATGGTGTCAGTCAGTGTCGGGGTATGTGGGGTCAGTCAGTGTCGGGGTGTATGGTGTCAGTCAGTGTCGGGGTTCATGGGGTCAATGTCGGGGTGTATGGTGTCAGTCAGTTTCGGGGTGTATGGGGTTAGTCAGTGTCGGGGTGTATGGGGTCAGTTAGTGTCGGGGTATATGGGGTCAGTCAGTGTCGGGGTATATGGGGTCAGTCAGTGTCGGGGTATATGGGGTCAGTCAGTGTCGGGGTGTATGTGGTCAGTCAGTGTCGGAGTATATGGGGTCAGTCAGTGTGGGGGCGTATGGGGTCAGTCAGTCTCCAGGTGTATGGGATCAGACAGTGTCGGATTGTATGGGGTCAGTCAGTGTCGGGGTGTATGTGTTCAGTCAGTGTCCGAGTGTATGGGGTCAGTCAGTGTCGGGGTGTATGGTGTCAGTCAGTTTCGGGGTGAATGGGGTCAGTCAGTGTCGGGGTGTATGGGATCAGTCAGTGTTGGGGTGCATGGGGTCAGTCAGTCTCCGGGTGTATGGGGTCAGTCAGTGTCGGGGAGTATGGAGTCCGTCAGTCTCCAGATGTATGGGGTCAGTCAGTGTCGGTGTGTATGGGGTCAGTCAGTGTCGGGGTGTATGGGGTCAGTCAGTGTCGGGGTGTATAGGGTCAGTAAGTGTCGGGGTGTATGGGGTCACATTGTCGGGGTGTATGGGGTCAGTCAGTTTCGGGGTGTATGGGGTCAGTCAGTGTCGGGGTGTATGGGGTCACAGTGTCGGGGTGTATGGGGTCAGTCAGTTTTGGGGTGTATGGGGTCAGTCAGCGTCGGGGTGTATGGGCTCAGTCAGTGTCGGGGTGTATGGGGTCAGTCAGTGCCGGGGTTTATGGGGTCAGTCAGTGTCGGGGTGCATGTGGTCAGTGAGTGTCGGGGTGTATGTGGTCAGTCAGTCTCGGGGTGTATGTGGTCAGTCAGTGTCGGAGTATATGGGGTCAGTCAGTGTCGGGATGTATGGGGTCAGTCAGTGTCGGGGTGTATGGGGTCAGTCAGTCTCCAGGTGTATGGGATCAGTCAGTGTCGGATTGTATGGGGTCAGTCAGTGTCAGGGTGTATTTGTTCAGGCAGTGTCCGAGTGTATGGGGTCAGTCAGTTACGGGTGTTTGTGATCAGTCAGTGTCGGGGTGTATAGGGTCAGTCAGTGTCGGGGTGTATGGGGTCAGTCAGTTCCGGGTGTATGTGGTCAGTCAGTGTCGGGGTGTATGGGGTCATTCAGTGTCGGGGTGTATGGGGTCAGTCAGTGTCGGGGTGTATGAGGTCAGTCAGTGTCGGGGTGTATGGGGTCAGTCAGTGTCGGGGTGTATGGTGGCAGTCAGTGTCGGGGTGTATGGGGTCAGTCAGTGTCTGGGTGTTTGGTGTCAGTCAGTGTCGAGGTGTATGGGGTCAGTCAGTTTCGGGGTGTATAGGGTCAGTCAGTGTCGGGGTGTATGGGGTCAGTCAGTGTCGGGGTTCATGGGGTCAATGTCGGGGTGTATGGTGTCAGTCAGTGTCGGGGTGTATGGGGTTAGTCAGTGTCGGGGTGTATGGAGTCAGTGTCGGCGTATATGGGGTCAGTCAGTGTCGGGGTGTTTGGGGTCAGTCAGTGTCGGGGTTCATGGGGTCAATGTCGGGGTGTATGGTGTCACTCTGTGTTGGGGTGTATGGGGTTAGTCAGTGTCGGGGTGTATGGAGTCAGTGTCCGGGTGTATGGGGTCAGTCGGTGTCGGGGTGTATGGGGTCAGTCAGTGTCCGGGTGTTTGGGGTCAGTCGGTGTCGGGGTGTATGGGGTCAGTCAGTGTCGGGGTATATGGGGTCAGTCAGTGTCGGGGTGTATGGGGTCAGTCAGTGTCGGGGTTCATGGGGTCAATGTCGGGGTGTATGGTGTCAGTCAGTGTCGGGGTGTTTGGGGTTAGTCAGTGTCGGGGTGTATAGGGTCAGTCAGTGTCGGGGTGTATGGGGTCAGTTGGTGTCGGGGTGTATGGGGTCAGTCAGTGTCCGGGTGTATTGGGTCATTCTGTGTCGGGGTGTCTGGGGTCAGTCAGTGTCGGGGTGTATGGGGTCAGTCAGTGTCGGGGTTCATGGGGTCAATGTCGGGGTGTATAGGGTCAGTCAGTGTCGGTGTATATGGGGTCAGTCAGTGTCGGGGTGTATGGGGTCAGTCAGTGTCGGGGTTCATGGGGTCAATGTCGGTGTGTATGGTGTCACTCTGTGTCGGGGTGTATGGGGTTAGTCAGTGTCGGGGTGTATGGAGTCAGTTTTCGGGTGTATGGGGTCAGTCGGTGTCGGGGTGTATGGTGTCAGTCACTGTCGGGGTATATGGGGTCAGTCAGTGTCGGGGTGTATGGGGTCAGTCAGTGTCGGGGTTCATGGGGTCAATGTCGGGGTGTATGGTGTCAGTCAGTTTCGGGGTGTATGGGGTTAGTCAGTGTCGGGGTGTATGGGGTCAGTCAGTGTCGGGGTGTATGGGGTCAGTCGTTGTCGGGGTGTATGGGGTCAGTCAGTGTCGGGGTGTATGGGGTCTGTCAGTGTCGGGGTATATGGGGTCAGTCAGTGTCGGGGTGTATGGGGTCAGTCAGTGTCGGGGTGTATGGGGTCACAGTGTCGGGGTGTATGGGGTCAGTCAGTTTTGGGGTGTATGGGGTCAGTCAGTGTCGGGGTGTATGGGCTCAGTCAGAGTCGGGCTGTATGGGGTCAGTCAGTGTCGGGGTGTATGAGGTCAGTCAGTGTCGGGGTTTATGGGGTCAGTCAGTGTCGGGGTGCATGTGGTCAGTCAGTCTCGGGGTGTATGTGGTCAGTCAGTCTCGGGGTGTATGTGGTCAGTCAGTGTCGAAGTATATGGGGTCAGTCAGTGTCGGGGTGTATGGGGTCAGTCAGTCTCCAGGTGTATGGGATCAGTCAGTGTCGGATTGTATGGGGTCAGTCAGTGTCGGAGTGTATGTGTTCAGTCAGTGTCCGAGTGTATGGGGTCAGTCAGTTACGGGGAATTTGTGGTCAGTCAGTGTCGGGGTGTATAGGGTCAGTCAGTGTCGGGGTGTATGGGGTCAGTCAGTTCCGGTTGTATGTGGTCAGTCAGTGTCGGGGTGTATGGGGTCAGTCAGTGTCGGGGTGTATGGGGTCAGTCAGTGTCGGGGTGTATGGAGTCAGTGTCCGGGTGGATGGTGTCAGTCGGTGTCGGGGTGTATTGGGTCAGTCAGTGTCCGGGTGTTTGGGGTCAGTCGGTGTCGGGGTGTATGGGGTCAGTCAGTGTCGGGGTGTATATGGGGTCAGTCAGTGTCGGGGTGTATGGGGTCAGTCAGTGTCGGGGTTCATGGGGTCAATGTCGGGGTGTATGGTGTCAGTCAGTGTTGGGGTGTTTGGGGTTAGTCAGTGTCGGGATGTATGGGGTCAGTCCGTGTCGGGGTGTATGGGGTCAGTTGGTGTCGGGGTGTATGGGGTCAGTCAGTGTCCGGGTGTTTGGGGTCAGTCTGTGGGGGTGTATGGGCTCAGTCAGTGTCGGGGTGTATGTGGTCAGTCAGTCTCGGGGTGTATGTGGTCAGTCAGTTTCGGAGTATATGGGGTCAGTCAGTGTCGGGGTGTATGGGGTCAGTCAGTGTCGGGGTGTATGGGGTCAGTCAGTCTGCAGGTGTATGGGATCAGTCAGTGTCGGATTGTATGGGGTCAGTCAGTGTCGGGGTGTATGTGTTCAGTCAGTGTCCGAGTGTATGGGGTCAGTCAGTTACGGGGTGTTTGTGGTCAGTCAGTGTCGGGGTGTATAGGGTCAGTCAGTGTCGGGGTGTATGCGGTCAGTCAGTTCCGGGTGTATGTGGTCAGTCAGTGTCGGGGTGTATGGGGTCAGTCAGTGTCGGGGTGTATGGGGTCAGTCAGTGTCGGGGTGTATGAGGTCAGTCAGTGTCGGGGTGTATGGGGTCAGTCAGTGTCGGGGTGTATGGTGTCAGTCAGTGTCGGGGTGTATGGGGTCAGTCAGTGTCTGGGTGTTTGGTGTCAGTCAGTGTCGAGGTGTATGGGGTCAGTCAGTTTCGGGGTGTATAGGGTCAGTCAGTGTTGGGGTGTATGGGGTCAGTCAGTGTCGGGGTTCATGGGGTCAATGTCGGGGTGTATGGTGTCAGTCAGTGTCGGGGTGTATGGGGTCAGTCAGTGTCGGTGTATATGGGGTCAGTCAGTGTCGGGGTGTATGGGGTCAGTCAGTGTTGGGGTTCATGGGGTCAATGTCGGGGTGTATGGTGTCACTCTGTGTCGGGGTGTATGGGGTTAGTCAGTGTCGGGGTGTATGGAGTCAGTGTCCGGGTGTATGGGGTCAGTCGGTGTCGGGGTGTATGGTGTCAGTCAGTGTCAGGGTATATGGGGTCAGTCAGTGTCGGGGTGTATGGGGTCAGTCAGTGTCGGGGTTCATGGGGTCAATGTCGGGGTGTATGGTGTCAGTCAGTTTCGAGGTGTATGGGGTTAGTCAGTGTCGGGGTGTATGGGGTCAGTCAGTGTCGGCGTGTATGGGGTCAGTCGTTGTCGGGGTGTATGGGGTCAGTCAGTGTCGGGGTGTATGGGGTCAGTCAGTGTCGGGGTATATGGGGTCAGTCAGTGTCGGGGTGTATGGGGTCAGTCAGTGTCGGGGTGTATGGGGTCACAGTGTCGGGGTGTATGGGGTCAGTCAGTTTTGGGGTGTATGGGGTCAGTCAGTGTCGGGGTGTATGGGCTCAGTCAGAGTCGGGGTGTATGGGGTCAGTCAGTGTCGGGGTGTATGAGGTCAGTCAGTGTCGGGGTTTATGGGGTCAGTCAGTGTCGGGGTGTATGCGGTCAGTCAGTTCCGGGTGTATGTGGTCAGTCAATGTCGGGGTGTATGGGGTCAGTCAGTGTCGGGGTGTATGGGGTCAGTCAGTGTCGGGGTGTATGAGGTCAGTCAGTGTCGGGGTGTATGGGGTCAGTCAGTGTCGGGGTGTATGGTGTCAGTCAGTGTCGGGGTGTATGGGGTCAGTCAGTGTCTGGGTGTTTGGTGTCAGTCAGTGTCGAGGTGTATGGGGTCAGTCAGTTTCGGGGTGTATAGGGTCAGTCAGTGTTGGGGTGTATGGGGTCAGTCAGTGTCGGGGTTCATGGGGTCAATGTCGGGGTGTATGGTGTCAGTCAGTGTCGGGGTGTATGGGGTTAGTCAGTGTCGGGGTGTATAGAGTCAGTGTCCGAGTGTATGGGGTCAGTCAGTGTCGGGGTGTATGGGGTCAGTCAGTGTCGGTGTATATGGGGTCAGTCAGTGTCGGGGTGTATGGGGTCAGTCAGTGTCGGGGTTCATGGGGTCAATGTCGGGGTGTATGGTGTCACTCTGTGTCGGGGTGTATGGGGTTAGTCAGTGTCGGGGTGTATGGAGTCAGTGTCGGGGTGTATGGGGTCAGTCAGTGTCGGGGTGTATGGGATCAGGCAGTGTCGGATTGTATGGGGTCAGTCAGTGTCGGGGTGTATGTGTTCAGTCAGTGTCCGAGCGTATGGGGTCAGTCAGTTACGGGGTATTTGTGGTCAGTCAGTGTCGGGGTGTATAGGGTCAGTCAGTGTCGGGGTGTATGCGGTCAGTCAGTTCCGGGTGTATGTGGTCAGTCAGTGTCGGGGTGTATGGGGTCAGTCAGTGTCGGGGTGTATGGGGTCAGTCAGTGCCGGGGTGTATGAGGTCAGTCAGTGTCGGGGTGTATGGGGTCAGTCAGTGTCGGGGTGTATAGGGTCAGTCAGTGTCAGGGTGTGTGGGGTCAGTCAGTGTCGGGGTTCATGGGGTCAATGTCGGGGTGTTTGGTGGCAGTCAGTGTCGGGGTGTATGGGGTTAGTTAGTGTCGGGGTGTATGGAGTCAGTGTCTGAGTGTATGGGGTCAGTCGGTGTCGGGGTGTATGGGGTCAGTCAGTGTCGGCGTATATGGGGTCAGTCAGTGTCGGGGTGTTTGGGGTCAGTCAGTGTCGGGGTTCATGGGGTCAATGTCGGGGTGTATGGTGTCACTCTGTGTTGGGGTGTATGGGGTTAGTCAGTGTCGGGGTGTATGGAGTCAGTGTCCGGGTGTATGGGGTCAGTCGGTGTCGGGGTGTATGGGGTCAGTCAGTGTCCGGGTGTTTGGGGTCAGTCGGTGTCGGGGTGTATGGGGTCAGTCAGTGTCGGGGTATATGGGGTCAGTCAGTGTCGGGGTGTATGGGGTCAGTCAGTGTCGGGGTTCATGGGGTCAATGTCGGGGTGTATGGTGTCAGTCAGTGTCGGGGTGTTTGGGGTTAGTCAGTGTCGGGGTGTATAGGGTCAGTCAGTGTCGGGGTGTATGGGGTCAGATGGTGTCGGGGTGTATGGGGTCAGTCAGTGTCCGGGTGTATTGGGTCATTCTGTGTCGGGGTGTCTGGGGTCAGTCAGTGTCGGGGTGTATGGGGTCAGTCAGTGTCGGGGTTCATGGGGTCAATGTCGGGGTGTATAGGGTCAGTCAGTGTCGGGGTGTATGGGGTTAGTCAGTGTCGGGGTGTATGGAGTCAGTGTCCGAGTGTATGGGGTCAGTCTGTGTCGGGGTGTATGGGGTCAGTCAGTGTCGGTGTATATGGGGTCAGTCAGTGTCGGGGTGTATGGGGTCAGTCAGTGTCGGGGTTCATGGGGTCAATGTCGGGGTGGATGGTGTCACTCTGTGTCGGTGTGTATGGGGTTAGTCAGTGTCGGGGTGTATGGAGTCAGTGTCCGGGTGTATGGGGTCAATCGGTGTCGGGGTGTATGGTGTCAGTCACTGTCGGGGTATATGGGGTCAGTCAGTGTCGGGGTGTATGGGGTCAGTCAGTGTCGGGGTTCATGGGGTCAATGTCGGGGTGTATGGTGTCAGTCAGTTTCGGGGTGTATGGGGTTAGTCAGTGTCGGGGTGTATGGGGTCAGTCAGTGTCGGGGTGTATGGGGTCAGTCGTTGTCGGGGTGTGTGAGGTCAGTCAGTGTCGGGTTGTATGGGGTCAGTCAGTGTCGGGGTATATGGGGTCAGTCAGTGTCGGGGTGTATGGGGTCAGTCAGTGTCGGGGTGTATGGGGTCACAGTGTCGGGGTGTATGGGGTCAGTCAGTTTTGGGGTGTATGGGGTCAGTCAGTGTCGGGGTGTATGGGCTCAGTCAGAGTCGGGTTTGTATGGGGTCAGTCAGTGTCGGGGTGTATGAGGTCAGTCAGTGTCGGGGTTTATGGGGTCAGTCAGTGTCGGGGTGCATGTGGTCAGTCAGTGTCGGGGTGTATGTGGTCAGTCAGTCTCGGGGTGTATGTGGTCAGTCAGTGTCGGAGTATATGGGGTCAGTCAGTGTCGGGGTGTATGGGGTCAGTCAGTGTCGGGGTGTATGGGGTCAGTCAGTCTCGGGGTGTATGTGGTCAGTCAGTGTCGGAGTATATGGGGTCAGTCAGTGTCGGGGTGTATGGGGTCAGTCAGTCTCCAGGTGTATGGGATCAGTCAGTGTCGGATTGTATGGGGTCAGTCAGTGTCGGGGTGTATGTGTTCAGTCAGTGTCCGAGTGTATGGGGTCAGTCAGTTACGGGGAATTTGTGGTCAGTCAGTGTCGGGGTGTATAGGGTCAGTCAGTGTCGGGGTGTATGGGGTCAGTCAGTGTCCGGGTGTATTGGGTCATTCTGTGTCGGGGTGTCTGGGGTCAGTCAGTGTCGGGGTGTATGGCGTCAGTCAGTGTCGGGGTTCATGGGGTCAATGTCGGGGTGTATGGTGTCAGTCAGTGTCGGGGTGTTTGGGGTTAGTCAGTGTCGGGGTGTATAGGGTCAGTCAGTGTCGGGGTGTATGGGGTCAGTTGGTGTCGGGGTGTATGGGGTCAGTCAGTGTCCGGGTGTATTGGGTCATTCTGTGTCGGGGTGTCTGGGGTCAGTCAGTGTTGGGGTGTATGGGGTCAGTCAGTGTCGGGGTTCATGGGGTCAATGTCGGGGTTTATAGGGTCAGTCAGTGTCGGGGTGTATGGGGTTAGTCAGTGTCGGGGTGTATGGAGTCAGTGTCCGAGTGTATGGGGTCAGTCTGTGTCGCGGTGTATGGGGTCAGTCAGTGTCGGTATATATGGGGTCAGTCAGTGTCGGGGTGTATGGGGTCAGTCAGTGTCGGGGTTCATGGGGTCAATGTCGCTGTGTATGGTGTCACTCTGTGTCGGGGTGTATGGGGTTAGTCAGTGTCGGGGTGTATGGAGTCAGTGTCCGGGTGTATGGGGTCAGTCGGTGTCGGGGTGTATGGTGTCAGTCACTGTCGGGGTATATGGGGTCAGTCAGTGTCGGGGTGTATGGGGTCAGTCAGTGTCGGGGTTCATGGGGTCAATGTCGGGGTGTATGGTGTCAGTCAGTTTCGGGGTGTATGGGGTTAGTCAGTGTCGGGGTGTATGGGGTCAGTCAGTGTCGGGGTGTATGGGGTCAGTCGTTGTCGGGGTGTATGAGGTCAGTCAGTGTCGGGGTGTATGGGGTCAGTCAGTGTCGGGGTATATGGGGTCAGTCAGTGTCGGGGTGTATGGGGTCAGTCAGTGTCGGGGTGTATGGGGTCACAGTGTCGGGGTGTATGGGGTCAGTCAGTTTTGGGGTGTATGGGGTCAGTCAGTGTCGGGGTGTATGGGCTCAGTCAGAGTCGGGGTGTATGGGGTCAGTCAGTGTCGGGGTGTATGAGGTCAGTCAGTGTCGGGGTGTATGGGCTCAGTCAGAGTCGGGTTTGTATGGGGTCAGTCAGTGTCGGGGTGTATGAGGTCAGTCAGTGTCGGGGTTTATGGGGTCAGTCAGTGTCGGGGTGCATGTGGTCAGTCAGTGTCGGGGTGTATGTGGTCAGTCAGTCTCGGGGTGTATGTGGTCAGTCAGTGTCGGAGTATATGGGGTCAGTCAGTGTCGGGGTGTATGGGGTCAGTCAGTGTCGGGGTGTATGGGGTCAGTCAGTCTCGGGGTGTATGTGGTCAGTCAGTGTCGGAGTATATGGGGTCAGTCAGTGTCGGGGTGTATGGGGTCAGTCAGTCTCCAGGTGTATGGGATCAGTCAGTGTCGGATTGTATGGGGTCAGTCAGTGTCGGGGTGTATGTGTTCAGTCAGTGTCCGAGTGTATGGGGTCAGTCAGTTACGGGGAATTTGTGGTCAGTCAGTGTCGGGGTGTATAGGGTCAGTCAGTGTCGGGGTGTATGGGGTCAGTCAGTGTCCGGGTGTATTGGGTCATTCTGTGTCGGGGTGTCTGGGGTCAGTCAGTGTCGGGGTGTATGGCGTCAGTCAGTGTCGGGGTTCATGGGGTCAATGTCGGGGTGTATGGTGTCAGTCAGTGTCGGGGTGTTTGGGGTTAGTCAGTGTCGGGGTGTATAGGGTCAGTCAGTGTCGGGGTGTATGGGGTCAGTTGGTGTCGGGGTGTATGGGGTCAGTCAGTGTCCGGGTGTATTGGGTCATTCTGTGTCGGGGTGTCTGGGGTCAGTCAGTGTCGGGGTGTATGGGGTCAGTTGGTGTCGGGGTGTATGGGGTCAGTCAGTGTCCGGGTGTATTGGGTCATTCTGTGTCGGGGTGTCTGGGGTCAGTCAGTGTCGGGGTGTATGGGGTCAGTCAGTGTCGGGGTTCATGGGGTCAATGTCGGGGTGTATAGGGTCAGTCAGTGTCGGGGTGTATGGGGTTAGTCAGTGTCGGGGTGTATGGAGTCAGTGTCCGAGTGTATGGGGTCAGTCTGTGTCGCGGTGTATGGGGTCAGTCAGTGTCGGTGTATATGGGGTCAGTCAGTGTCGGGGTGTATGGGGTCAGTCAGTGTCGGGGTTCATGGGGTCAATGTCGCTGTGTATGGTGTCACTCTGTGTCGGGGTGTATGGGGTTAGTCAGTGTCGGGGTGTATGGAGTCAGTGTCCGGGTGTATGGGGTCAGTCGGTGTCGGGGTGTATGGTGTCAGTCACTGTCGGGGTATATGGGGTCAGTCAGTGTCGGGGTGTATGGGGTCAGTCAGTGTCGGGGTTCATGGGGTCAATGTCGGGGTGTATGGTGTCAGTCAGTTTCGGGGTGTATGGGGTTAGTCAGTGTCGGGGTGTATGGGGTCAGTCAGTGTCGGGGTGTATGGGGTCAGTCGTTGTCGGGGTGTATGAGGTCAGTCAGTGTCGGGGTGTATGGGGTCAGTCAGTGTCGGGGTATATGGGGTCAGTCAGTGTCGGGGTGTATGGGGTCAGTCAGTGTCGGGGTGTATGGGGTCACAGTGTCGGGGTGTATGGGGTCAGTCAGTTTTGGGGTGTATGGGGTCAGTCAGTGTCGGGGTGTATGGGCTCAGTCAGAGTCGGGGTGTATGGGGTCAGTCAGTGTCGGGGTGTATGAGGTCAGTCAGTGTCGGGGTTTATGGGGTCAGTCAGTGTCGGGGTGCATGTGGTCAGTCAGTGTCGGGGTGTATGTGGTCAGTCAGTCTCGGGGTGTATGTGGTCAGTCAGTGTCGGAGTATATGGGGTCAGTCAGTGTCGGGGTGTATGGGGTCAGTCAGTGTCGGGGTGTATGGGGTCAGTCAGTCTCGGGGTGTATGTGGTCAGTCAGTGTCGGAGTATATGGGGTCAGTCAGTGTCGGGGTGTATGGGGTCAGTCAGTCTCCAGGTGTATGGGATCAGTCAGTGTCGGATTGTATGGGGTCAGTCAGTGTCGGGGTGTATGTGTTCAGTCAGTGTCCGAGTGTATGGGGTCAGTCAGTTACGGGGAATTTGTGGTCAGTCAGTGTCGGGGTGTATAGGGTCAGTCAGTGTCGGGGTGTATGGGGTCAGTCAGTTCCGGTTGTATGTGGTCAGTCAGTGTCGGGGTGTATGGGGCCAGTCAGTGTCGGGGTGTATGGGGTCAGTCAGTGTCGGGGTGTATGGAGTCAGTGTCCGGGTATATGGGGTCAGTCGGTGTCGTGGTGTATGGGGTCAGTCAGTGTCCGGGTGTTTGGGGTCAGTCGGTGTCGGGGTGTATGGGGTCAGTCAGTGTCGGGGTATGTGGGGTCAGTCAGTGTCTGGGTGTATGGGGTCAGTCAGTGTCGGGGTTCATGGGGTCAATGTCGGGGTGTATGGTGTCAGTCAGTGTTGGGGTGTTTGGGGTTAGTCAGTGTCGGGGTGTATGGGGTCAGTCCGTGTCGGGGTGTATGGGGTCAGTTGGTGTCGGGGTGTATGGGGTCAGTCAGTGTCCGGGTGTTTGGGGTCAGTCTGTGGGGGTGTATGGGCTCAGTCAGTGTCGGGGTGTATGTGGTCAGTCAGTCTCGGGGTGTATGTGGTCAGTCAGTTTCGGAGTATATGGGGTCAGTCAGTGTCGGGGTGTATGGGGTCAGTCAGTGTCGGGGTGTATGGGGTCAGTCAGTCTGCAGGTGTATGGGATCAGTCAGTTTCGGATTGTATGGGGTCAGTCATGTCGGGGTGTATGTGTTCAGTCAGTGTCCGAGTGTATGGGGTCAGTCAGTTACGGGGTGTTTGTGGTCAGTCAGTGTCGGGGTGTATAGGGTCAGTCAGTGTCGGGGTGTATGCGGTCAGTCAGTTCCGGGTGTATGTGGTCAGTCAGTGTCAGGGTGTATGGGGTCAGTCAGTGTCGGGGTGTATGGGGTCAGTCAGTGTCGGGGTGTATGAGGTCAGTCAGTGTCGGGGTGTATGGGGTCAGTCAGTGTCGGGGTGTATGGTGTCAGTCAGTGTCGGGGTGTATGGGGTCAGTCAGTGTCTGGGTGTTTGGTGTCAGTCAGTGTCGAGGTGTATGGGGTCAGTCAGTTTCGGGGTGTATAGGGTCAGTCAGTGTCGGGGTGTATGGGGTCAGTCAGTGTCGGGGTTCATGGGGTCAATGTCGGGGTGTATGGTGTCAGTCAGTGTCGGGGTGTATGGGGTTAGTCAGTGTCGGGGTGTATGGAGTCAGTGTCGGCGTATATGGGGTCAGTCAGTGTCGGGGTGTTTGGGGTCAGTCAGTGTCGGGGTTCATGGGGTCAATGTCGGGGTGTATGGTGTCACTCTGTGTTGGGGTGTATGGGGTTAGTCAGTGTCGGGGTGTATGGAGTCAGTGTCCGGGTGTATGGGGTCAGTCGGTGTCGGGGTGTATGGGGTCAGTCAGTGTCCGGGTGTTTGGGGTCAGTCGGTGTCGGGGTGTATGGGGTCAGTCAGTGTCGGGTTATATGGGGTCAGTCAGTGTCGGGGTGTATGGGGTCAGTCAGTGTCGGGGTTCATGGGGTCAATGTCGGGGTGTATGGTGTCAGTCAGTGTCGGGGTGTTTGGGGTTAGTCAGTGTCGGGGTGTATAGGGTCAGTCAGTGTCGGGGTGTATGGGGTCAGTTGGTGTCGGGGTGTATGGGGTCAGTCAGTGTCCGGGTGTATTGGGTCATTCTGTGTCGGGGTGTCTGGGGTCAGTCAGTGTCGGGGTGTATGGGGTCAGTCAGTGTCGGGGTTCATGGGGTCAATGTCGGGGTGTATAGGGTCAGTCAGTGTCGGTGTATATGGGGTCAGTCAGTGTCGGGGTGTATGGGGTCAGTCAGTGTCGGGGTTCATGGGGTCAATGTCGGTGTGTATGGTGTCACTCTGTGTCGGGGTGTATGGGGTTAGTCAGTGTCGGGGTGTATGGAGTCAGTTTCCGGGTGTATGGGGTCAGTCGGTGTCGGGGTGTATGGTGTCAGTCACTGTCGGGGTATATGGGGTCAGTCAGTGTCGGGGTGTATGGGGTCAGTCAGTGTCGGGGTTCATGGGGTCAATGTCGGGGTGTATGGTGTCAGTCAGTTTCGGGGTGTATGGGGTTAGTCAGTGTCGGGGTGTATGGGGTCAGTCAGTGTCGGGGTGTATGGGGTCAGTCGTTGTCGGGGTGTATGGGGTCAGTCAGTGTCGGGGTGTATGGGGTCTGTCAGTGTCGGGGTATATGGGGTCAGTCAGTGTCGGGGTGTATGGGGTCAGTCAGTGTCGGGGTGTATGGGGTCACAGTGTCGGGGTGTATGGGGTCAGTCAGTTTTGGGGTGTATGGGGTCAGTCAGTGTCGGGGTGTATGGGCTCAGTCAGAGTCGGGCTGTATGGGGTCAGTCAGTGTCGGGGTGTATGAGGTCAGTCAGTGTCGGGGTTTATGGGGTCAGTCAGTGTCGGGGTGCATGTGGTCAGTCAGTGTCGGGGTGTATGTGGTCAGTCAGTCTCGGGGTGTATGTGGTCAGTCAGTGTCGAAGTATATGGGGTCAGTCAGTGTCGGGGTGTATGGGGTCAGTCAGTCTCCAGGTGTATGGGATCAGTCAGTGTCGGATTGTATGGGGTCAGTCAGTGTTGGAGTGTATGTGTTCAGTCAGTGTCCGAGTGTATGGGGTCAGTCAGTTACGGGGAATTTGTGGTCAGTCAGTGTCGGGGTGTATAGGGTCAGTCAGTGTCGGGGTGTATGGGGTCAGTCAGTTCCGGTTGTATGTGGTCAGTCAGTGTCGGGGTGTATGGGGTCAGTCAGTGTCGGGGTGTATGGGGTCAGTCAGTGTCGGGGTGTATGGAGTCAGTGTCCGGGTGGATGGTGTCAGTCGGTGTCGGGGTGTATGGGGTCAGTCAGTGTCCGGGTGTTTGGGGTCAGTCGGTGTCGGGGTGTATGGGGTCAGTCAGTGTCGGGGTGTATATGGGGTCAGTCAGTGTCGGGGTGTATGGGGTCAGTCAGTGTCGGGGTTCATGGGGTCAATGTCGGGGTGTATGGTGTCAGTCAGTGTTGGGGTGTTTGGGGTTAGTCAGTGTCGGGATGTATGGGGTCAGTCCGTGTCGGGGTGTATGGGGTCAGTTGGTGTCGGGGTGTATGGGGTCAGTCAGTGTCCGGGTGTTTGGGGTCAGTCTGTGGGGGTGTATGGGCTCAGTCAGTGTCGGGGTGTATGTGGTCAGTCAGTCTCGGGGTGTATGTGGTCAGTCAGTTTCGGAGTATATGGGGTCAGTCAGTGTCGGGGTGTATGGGGTCAGTCAGTGTCGGGGTGTATGGGGTCAGTCAGTCTGCAGGTGTATGGGATCAGTCAGTGTCGGATTGTATGGGGTCAGTCAGTGTCGGGGTGTATGTGTTCAGTCAGTGTCCGAGTGTATGGGGTCAGTCAGTTACGGGGTGTTTGTGGTCAGTCAGTGTCGGGGTGTATAGGGTCAGTCAGTGTCTGGGTGTATGCGGTCAGTCAGTTCCGGGTGTATGGGGTCAGTCAGTGTCGGGGTGTATGAGGTCAGTCAGTGTCGGGGTGTATGGGGTCAGTCAGTGTCGGGGTGTATGGGGTCAGTCAGTGTCTGGGTGTTTGGTGTCAGTCAGTGTCGAGGTGTATGGGGTCAGTCAGTTTCGGGGTGTATAGGGTCAGTCAGTGTTGGGGTGTATGGGGTCAGTCAGTGTCGGGGTTCATGGGGTCAATGTCGGGGTGTATGGTGTCAGTCAGTGTCGGGGTGTATGGGGTCAGTCAGTGTCAGTGTATATGGGGTCAGTCAGTGTCGGGGTGTATGGGGTCAGTCAGTGTTGGGGTTCATGGGGTCAATGTCGGGGTGTATGGTGTCACTCTGTGTCGGGGTGTATGGGGTTAGTCAGTGTCGGGGTGTATGGAGTCAGTGTCCGGGTGTATGGGGTCAGTCGGTGTCGGGGTGTATGGTGTCAGTCAGTGTCAGGGTATATGGGGTCAGTCAGTGTCGGGGTGTATGGGGTCAGTCAGTGTCGGGGTTCATGGGGTCAATGTCGGGGTGTATGGTGTCAGTCAGTTTCGAGGTGTATGGGGTTAGTCAGTGTCGGGGTGTATGGGGTCAGTCAGTGTCGGCGTGTATGGGGTCAGTCGTTGTCGGGGTGTATGGGGTCAGTCAGTGTCGGGGTGTATGGGGTCAGTCAGTGTCGGGGTATATGGGGTCAGTCAGTGTCGGGGTGTATGGGGTCAGTCAGTGTCGGGGTGTATGGGGTCACAGTGTCGGGGTGTATGGGGTCAGTCAGTTTTGGGGTGTATGGGGTCAGTCAGTGTCGGGGTGTATGGGCTCAGTCAGAGTCGGGGTGTATGGGGTCAGTCAGTGTCGGGGTGTATGAGGTCAGTCAATGTCGGGGTTTATGGGGTCAGTCAGTGTCGGGGTGTATGCGGTCAGTCAGTTCCGGGTGTATGTGGTCAGTCAATGTCGGGGTGTATGGGGTCAGTCAGTGTCGGGGTGTATGGGGTCAGTCAGTGTCGGGGTGTATGAGGTCAGTCAGTGTCGGGGTGTATGGGGTCAGTCAGTGTCGGGGTGTATGGTGTCAGTCAGTGTCGGGGTGTATGGGGTCAGTCAGTGTCTGGGTGTTTGGTGTCAGTCAGTGTCGAGGTGTATGGGGTCAGTCAGTTTCGGGGTGTATAGGGTCAGTCAGTGTTGGGGTGTATGGGGTCAGTCAGTGTCGGGGTTCATGGGGTCAATGTCGGGGTGTATGGTGTCAGTCAGTGTCGGGGTGTATGGGGTTAGTCAGTGTCGGGGTGTATAGAGTCAGTGTCCGAGTGTATGGGGTCAGTCGGTGTCGGGGTGTATGGGGTCAGTCAGTGTCCCGGTGTTTGGGGTCAGTCAGTGTCGGGGTGTATGGGGTCAGTCAGTGTCGGTGTATATGGGGTCAGTCAGTGTCGGGGTGTATGGGGTCAGTCAGTGTCGGGGTTCATGGGGTCAATGTCGGGGTGTATGGTGTCACTCTGTGTCGGGGTGTATGGGGTTAGTCAGTGTCGGGGTGTATGGAGTCAGTGTCGGGGTGTATGGGGTCAGTCAGTGTCGGGGTGTATGGGATCAGGCAGTGTCGGATTGTATGGGGTCAGTCAGTGTCGGGGTGTATGTGTTCAGTCAGTGTCCGAGCGTATGGGGTCAGTCAGTTACGGGGTATTTGTGGTCAGTCAGTGTCGGGGTGTATAGGGTCAGTCAGTGTCGGGGTGCATGCGGTCAGTCAGTTCCGGGTGTATGTGGTCAGTCAGTGTCGGGGTGTATGGGGTCAGTCAGTGTCGGGGTGTATGGGGTCAGTCAGTGCCGGGGTGTATGAGGTCAGTCAGTGTCGGGGTGTATGGGGTCAGTCAGTGTCGGGGTGTATGGTGTCAGTCAGTGTCGGGGTGTATGGGGTCAGTCAGTGTCTGGGTGTTTGGTGTCAGTCAGTGTCGAGGTGTATGGGGTCAGTCAGTTTCGGGGTGTATAGGGTCAGTCAGTGTCGGGGTGTGTGGGGTCAGTCAGTGTCGGGGTTCATGGGGTCAATGTCGGGGTGTTTGGTGTCAGTCAGTGTCGGGGTGTATGGGGTTAGTCAGTGTCGGGGTGTATGGAGTCAGTGTCTGAGTGTATGGGGTCAGTCGGTGTCGGGGTGTATGGGGTCAGTCAGTGTCGGCGTATATGGGGTCAGTTAGTGTCGGGGTGTTTGGGGTCAGTCAGTGTCGGGGTTCATGGGGTCAATGTCGGGGTGTATGGTGTCACTCTGTGTTGGGGTGTATGGGGTTAGTAAGTGTCGGGGTGTATGGAGTCAGTGTCCGGGTGTATGGGGTCAGTCGGTGTCGGGGTGTATGGGGTCAGTCAGTGTCCGGGTGTTTGGGGTCAGTCGGTGTCGGGGTGTATGGGGACAGTCAGTGTCGGGGTATATGGGGTCAGTCAGTGTCGGGGTGTATGGGGTCAGTCAGTGTCGGGGTTCATGGGGTCAATGTCGGGGTGTATGGTGTCAGTCAGTGTCGGGGTGTTTGGGGTTAGTCAGTGTCGGGGTGTATAGGGTCAGTCAGTGTCGGGGTGTATGGGGTCAGTTGGTGTCGGGGTGTATGGGGTCAGTCAGTGTCCGGGTGTATTGGGTCATTCTGTGTCGGCGTGTCTGGGGTCAGTCAGTGTCGGGGTGTATGGGGTCAGTCAGTGTCGGGGTTCATGGGGTCAATGTCGGGGTGTATAGGGTCAGTCAGTGTCGGGGTGTATGGGGTTAGTCAGTGTCGGGGTGTATGGAGTCAGTGTCCGAGTGTATGGGGTCAGTCTGTGTCGGGGTGTATGGGGTCAGTCAGTGTCGGTGTATATGGGGTCAGTCAGTGTCGGGGTGTATGGGGTCAGTCAGTGTCGGGGTTCATGGGGTCAATGTCGGGGTGGATGGTGTCACTCTGTGTCGGTGTGTATGGGGTTAGTCAGTGTCGGGGTGTATGGAGTCAGTGTCCGGGTGTATGGGGTCAATCGGTGTCGGGGTGTATGGTGTCAGTCACTGTCGGGGTATATGGGGTCAGTCAGTGTCGGGGTGTATGGGGTCAGTCAGTGTCGGGGTTCATGGGGTCAATGTCGGGGTGTATGGTGTCAGTCAGTTTCGGGGTGTATGGGGTTAGTCAGTGTCGGGGTGTATGGGGTCAGTCAGTGTCGGGGTGTATGGGGTCAGTCGTTGTCGGGGTGTATGAGGTCAGTCAGTGTCGGGTTGTATGGGGTCAGTCAGTGTCGGGGTATATGGGGTCAGTCAGTGTCGGGGTGTATGGGGTCAGTCAGTGTCGGGGTGTATGGGGTCACAGTGTCGGGGTGTATGGGGTCAGTCAGTTTTGGGGTGTATGGGGTCAGTCAGTGTCGGGGTGTATGGGCTCAGTCAGAGTCGGGTTTGTATGGGGTCAGTCAGTGTCGGGGTGTATGAGGTCAGTCAGTGTCGGGGTTTATGGGGTCAGTCAGTGTCGGGGTGCATGTGGTCAGTCAGTGTCGGGGTGTATGTGGTCAGTCAGTCTCGGGGTGTATGTGGTCAGTCAGTGTCGGAGTATATGGGGTCAGTCAGTGTCGGGGTGTATGGGGTCAGTCAGTGTCGGGGTGTATGGGGTCAGTCAGTCTCGGGGTGTATGTGGTCAGTCAGTGTCGGAGTATATGGGGTCAGTCAGTGTCGGGGTGTATGGGGTCAGTCAGTCTCCAGGTGTATGGGATCAGTCAGTGTCGGATTGTATGGGGTCAGTCAGTGTCGGGGTGTATGTGTTCAGTCAGTGTCCGAGTGTATGGGGTCAGTCAGTTACGGGGAATTTGTGGTCAGTCAGTGTCGGGGTGTATAGGGTCAGTCAGTGTCGGGGTGTATGGGGTCAGTCAGTGTCCGGGTGTATTGGGTCATTCTGTGTCGGGGTGTCTGGGGTCAGTCAGTGTCGGGGTGTATGGCGTCAGTCAGTGTCGGGGTTCATGGGGTCAATGTCGGGGTGTATGGTGTCAGTCAGTGTCGGGGTGTTTGGGGTTAGTCAGTGTCGGGGTGTATAGGGTCAGTCAGTGTCGGGGTGTATGGGGTCAGTTGGTGTCGGGGTGTATGGGGTCAGTCAGTGTCCGGGTGTATTGGGTCATTCTGTGTCGGGGTGTCTGGGGTCAGTCAGTGTCGGGGTGTATGGGGTCAGTCAGTGTCGGGGTTCATGGGGTCAATGTCGGGGTGTATAGGGTCAGTCAGTGTCGGGGTGTATGGGGTTAGTCAGTGTCGGGGTGTATGGAGTCAGTGTCCGAGTGTATGGGGTCAGTCTGTGTCGGGGTGTATGGGGTCAGTCAGTGTCGGTGTATATGGGGTCAGTCAGTGTCGGGGTGTATGGGGTCAGTCAGTGTCGGGGTTCATGGGGTCAATGTCGCTGTGTATGGTGTCACTCTGTGTCGGGGTGTATGGGGTTAGTCAGTGTCGGGGTGTATGGAGTCAGTGTCCGGGTGTATGGGGTCAGTCGGTGTCGGGGTGTATGGTGTCAGTCACTGTCGGGGTATATGGGGTCAGTCAGTGTCGGGGTGTATGGGGTCAGTCAGTGTCGGGGTTCATGGGGTCAATGTCGGGGTGTATGGTGTCAGTCAGTTTCGGGGTGTATGGGGTTAGTCAGTGTCGGGGTGTATGGGGTCAGTCAGTGTCGGGGTGTATGGGGTCAGTCGTTGTCGGGGTGTATGAGGTCAGTCAGTGTCGGGGTGTATGGGGTCAGTCAGTGTCGGGGTATATGGGGTCAGTCAGTGTCGGGGTGTATGGGGTCAGTCAGTGTCGGGGTGTATGGGGTCACAGTGTCGGGGTGTATGGGGTCAGTCAGTTTTGGGGTGTATGGGGTCAGTCAGTGTCGGGGTGTATGGGCTCAGTCAGAGTCGGGGTGTATGGGGTCAGTCAGTGTCGGGGTGTATGAGGTCAGTCAGTGTCGGGGTTTATGGGGTCAGTCAGTGTCGGGGTGCATGTGGTCAGTCAGTGTCGGGGTGTATGTGGTCAGTCAGTCTCGGGGTGTATGTGGTCAGTCAGTGTCGGAGTATATGGGGTCAGTCAGTGTCGGGGTGTATGGGGTCAGTCAGTGTCGGGGTGTATGGGGTCAGTCAGTCTCGGGGTGTATGTGGTCAGTCAGTGTCGGAGTATATGGGGTCAGTCAGTGTCGGGGTGTATGGGGTCAGTCAGTCTCCAGGTGTATGGGATCAGTCAGTGTCGGATTGTATGGGGTCAGTCAGTGTCGGGGTGTATGTGTTCAGTCAGTGTCCGAGTGTATGGGGTCAGTCAGTTACGGGGAATTTGTGGTCAGTCAGTGTCGGGGTGTATAGGGTCAGTCAGTGTCGGGGTGTATGGGGTCAGTCAGTTCCGGTTGTATGTGGTCAGTCAGTGTCGCGGTGTATGGGGCCAGTCAGTGTCGGGGTGTATGGGGTCAGTCAGTGTCGGGGTGTATGGAGTCAGTGTCCGGGTGTATGGGGTCAGTCGGTGTCGTGGTGTATGGGGTCAGTCAGTGTCCGGGTGTTTGGGGTCAGTCGGTGTCGGGGTGTATGGGGTCAGTCAGTGTCGGGGTATGTGGGGTCAGTCAGTGTCTGGGTGTATGTGGTCAGTCAGTGTCGGGGTTCATGGGGTCAATGTCGGGGTGTATGGTGTCAGTCAGTGTTGGGGTGTTTGGGGTTAGTCAGTGTCGGGGTGTATGGGGTCAGTCCGTGTCAGGGTGTATGGGGTCAGTTGGTGTCGGGGTGTATGGGGTCAGTCAGTGTCCGGGTGTTTGGGGTCAGTCTGTGGGGGTGTATGGGCTCAGTCAGTGTCGGGGTGTATGTGGTCAGTCAGTCTCGGGGTGTATGTGGTCAGTCAGTTTCGGAGTATATGGGGTCAGTCAGTGTCGGGGTGTATGGGGTCAGTCAGTGTCGGGGTGTATGGGGTCAGTCAGTCTGCAGGTGTATGGGATCAGTCAGTTTCGGATTGTATGGGGTCAGTCATGTCGGGGTGTATGTGTTCAGTCAGTGTCCGAGTGTATGGGGTCAGTCAGTTACGGGGTGTTTGTGGTCAGTCAGTGTCGGGGTGTATAGGGTCAGTCAGTGTCGGGGTGTATGCGGTCAGTCAGTTCCGGGTGTATGTGGTCAGTCAGTGTCAGGGTGTATGGGGTCAGTCAGTGTCGGGGTGTATGGGGTCAGTCAGTGTCGGGGTGTATGAGGTCAGTCAGTGTCGGGGTGTATGGGGTCAGTCAGTGTCGGGGTGTATGGTGTCAGTCAGTGTCGGGGTGTATGGGGTCAGTCAGTGTCTGGGTGCTTGGTGTCAGTCAGTGTCGAGGTGTATGGGGTCAGTCAGTTTCGGGGTGTATAGGGTCAGTCAGTGTCGGGGTGTATGGGGTCAGTCAGTGTCGGGGTTCATGGGGTCAATGTCGGGGTGTTTGGTGTCAGTCAGTGTCGGGGTGTATGGGGTTAGTCAGTGTCGGGGTGTATGGAGTCAGTGTCCGAGCGTATGGGGTCAGTCGGTGTCGGGGTGCATGGGGTCAGTCAGTGTCCGGGTGTTTGGGGTCAGTCAGTGTCGGGGTGTATGGGGTCAGTCAGTGTCGGCGTATATGGGGTCAGTCAGTGTCGGGGTGTTTGGGGTCAGTCAGTGTCGGGGTTCATGGGGTCAATGTCGGGGTGTATGGTGTCACTCTGTGTTGGGGTGTATGGGGTTAGTCAGTGTCGGGGTGTATGGAGTCAGTGTCCGGGTGTATGGGGTCAGTCGGTGTCGGGGTGTATGGGGTCAGTCAGTGTCCGGGTGTTTGGGGTCAGTCGGTGTCGGGGTGTATGGGGTCAGTCAGTGTCGGGGTATATGGGGTCAGTCAGTGTCGGGGTGTATGGGGTCAGTCAGTGTCGGGGTTCATGGGGTCAATGTCGGGGTGTATGGTGTCAGTCAGTGTCGGGGTGTTTGGGGTTAGTCAGTGTCGGGGTGTATAGGGTCAGTCAGTGTCGGGGTGTATGGGGTCAGTTGGTGTCGGGGTGTATGGGGTCAGTCAGTGTCCGGGTGTATTGGGTCATTCTGTGTCGGGGTGTCTGGGGTCAGTCAGTGTCGGGGTGTATGGGGTCAGTCAGTGTCGGGGTTCATGGGGTCAATGTCGGGGTGTATAGGGTCAGTCAGTGTCGGGGTGTATGGGGTTAGTCAGTGTCGGGGTGTATGGAGTCAGTGTCCGAGTGTATGGGGTCAGTCGGTGCCGGGGTGTATGGGGTCAGTCAGTGTCTCGGTGTTTGGGGTCAGTCTGTGTCGGGGTGTATGGGGTCAGTCAGTGTCGGTGTATATGGGGTCAGTCAGTGTCGGGGTGTATGGGGTCAGTCAGTGTCGGGGTTCGTGGGGTCAATGTCGGTGTGTATGGTGTCACTCTGTGTCGGTGTGTATGGGGTTAGTCAGTGTCGAGGTGTATGGAGTCAGTGTCCGGGTGTATGGGGTCAGTCGGTGTCGGGGTGTATGGTGTCAGTCACTGTCGGGGTATATGGGGTCAGTCAGTTTCGGGGTGTATAGGGTCAGTCAGTGTCGGGGTGTATGGGGTCAGTCAGTGTCGGGGTTCATGGGGTCAATGTCGGGGTGTTTGGTGTCAGTCAGTGTCGGGGTGTATGGGGTTAGTCAGTGTCGGGGTGTATGGAGTCAGTGTCCGAGTGTATGGGGTCAGTCGGTGTCGGGGTGCATGGGGTCAGTCAGTGTCCGGGTGTTTGGGGTCAGTCAGTGTCGGCGTATATGGGGTCAGTCAGTGTCGGGGTGTTTGGGGTCAGTCAGTGTCGGGGTTCATGGGGTCAATGTCGGGGTGTATGGTGTCACCCTGTGTTGGGGTGTATGGGGTTAGTCAGTGTCGGGGTGTATGGAGTCAGTGTCCGGGTGTATGGGGTCAGTCGGTGTCGGGGTGTATGGGGTCAGTCAGTGTCCGGGTGTTTGGGGTCAGTCGGTGTCGGGGTGTATGGGGTCAGTCAGTGTCGGGGTATATGGGGTCAGTCAGTGTCGGGGTGTATGGGGTCAGTCAGTGTCGGGGTTCATGGGGTCAATGTCGGGGTGTATGGTGTCAGTCAGTGTCGGGGTGTTTGGGGTTAGTCAGTGTCGGGGTGTATAGGGTCAGTCAGTGTCGGGGTGTATGGGGTCAGTTGGTGTCGGGGTGTATGGGGTCAGTCAGTGTCCGGGTGTATTGGGTCATTCTGTGTCGGGGTGTCTGGGGTCAGTCAGTGTCGGGGTGTATGGGGTCAGTCAGTGTCGGGGTTCATGGGGTCAATGTCGGGGTGTATAGGGTCAGTCAGTGTCGGGGTGTATGGGGTTAGTCAGTGTCGGGGTGTATGGAGTCAGTGTCCGAGTGTATGGGGTCAGTCGGTGTCGGGGTGTATGGGGTCAGTCAGTGTCTCGGTGTTTGGGGTCAGTCTGTGTCGGGGTGTATGGGGTCAGTCAGTGTCGGTGTATATGGGGTCAGTCAGTGTCGGGGTGTATGGGGTCAGTCAGTGTCGGGGTTCATGGGGTCAATGTCGGTGTGTATGGTGTCACTCTGTGTCGGTGTGTATGGGGTCAGTCAGTGTCGGGGTGTATGGGGTCACAGTGTCGGGGTGTATGGGGTCAGTCAGTTTTGGGGTGTATGGGGTCAGTCAGTGTCGGGGTGTATGGGCTCAGTCAGAGTCGGGGTGTATGGGGTCAGTCAGTGTCGGGGTGTATGAGGTCAGTCAGTGTCGGGGTTTATGGGGTCAGTCAGTGTCGGGGTGCATGTGGTCAGTCAGTGTCGGGGTGTATGTGGTCAGTCAGTCTCGGGGTGTATGTGGTCAGTCAGTGTCGGAGTATATGGGGTCAGTCAGTGTCGGGGTGTATGGGGTCAGTCAGTGTCGGGGTGTATGGGGTCAGTCAGTCTCGGGGTGTTTGGTGTCAGTCAGTGTCAAGGTGTATGGGGTCAGTCAGTTTCGGGGTGTATAGGGTCAGTCAGTGTTGGGGTGTATGGGGTCAGTCAGTATCGGGGTTCATGGGGTCAGTCAGTGTCGGGGTGTATGGTGTCAGTCAGTGTCGGGGTGTATGGGGTCAGTCAGTGTCTGGGTGTTTGGTGTCAGTCAGTGTCGAGGTGTATGGGGTCAGTCAGTTTCGGGGTGTATAGGGTCAGTCAGTGTTGGGGTGTATGGGGTCAGTCAGTGTCGGGGTTCATGGGGTCAATGTCGGGGTGTTTGGTGTCAGTCAGTGTCGGGGTGTATGGGGTTAGTCAGTGTCGGGGTGTATGGAGTCAGTGTCCGAGTGTATGGGGTCAGTCGGTGTCGGGGTGCATGGGGTCAGTCAGTGTCCGGGTGTTTGGGGTCAGTCAGTGTCGGGGTGTATGGGGTCAGTCAGTGTCGGCGTATATGGGGTCAGTCAGTGTCGGGGTGTTTGGGGTCAGTCAGTGTCGGGGTTCATTGGGTCAATGTCGGGGTGTATGGTGTCACTCTGTGTTGGGGTGTATGGGGTTAGTCAGTGTCGGGGTGTATGGAGTCAGTGTCCGGGTGTATGGGGTCAGTCGGTGTCGGGGTGTATGGGGTCAGTCAGTGTCCGGGTGTTTGGGGTCAGTCGGTGTCGGGGTGTATGGGGTCAGTCAGTGTCGGGGTATATGGGGTCAGTCAGTGTCGGGGTGTATGGGGTCAGTCACTGTCGGGGTTCATGGGGTCAATGTCGGGGTGTATGGTGTCAGTCAGTGTCGGGGTGTATGGGGTCAGTCAGTTTCGGGGTGTATAGGGTCAGTCAGTGTTGGGGTGTATGGGGTCAGTCAGTGTCGGGGTTCATGGGGTCAATGTCGGGGTGTTTGGTGTCAGTCAGTGTCGGGGTGTATGGGGTTAGTCAGTGTCGGGGTGTATGGAGTCAGTGTCCGAGTGTATGGGGTCAGTCGGTGTCGGGGTGCATGGGGTCAGTCAGTGTCCGGGTGTTTGGGGTCAGTCAGTGTCGGAGTATATGGGGTCAGTCAGTGTCGGGGTGTATGGGGTCAGTCAGTCTCCAGGTGTATGGGATCAGTCAGTGTCGGATTGTATGGGGTCAGTCAGTGTCGGGGTGTATGTGTTCAGTCAGTGTCCGAGTGTATGGGGTCAGTCAGTTACGGGGAATTTGTGGTCAGTCAGTGTCGGGGTGTATAGGGTCAGTCAGTGTCGGGGTGTATGGGGTCAGTCAGTTCCGGTTGTATGTGGTCAGTCAGTGTCGGGGTGTATGGGGCCAGTCAGTGTCGGGGTGTATGGGGTCAGTCAGTGTCGGGGTGTATGGAGTCAGTGTGCGGGTGTATGGGGTCAGTCGGTGTCGTGGTGTATGGGGTCAGTCAGTGTCCGGGTGTTTGGGGTCAGTCGGTGTCGGGGTGTATGGGGTCAGTCAGTGTCGGGGTATATGGGGTCAGTCAGTGTCTGGGTGTATGGGGTCAGTCAGTGTCGGGGTTCATGGGGTCAATGTCGGGGTGTATGGTGTCAGTCAGTGTTGGGGTGTTTGGGGTTAGTCAGTGTCGGGGTGTATGGGGTCAGTCCGTGTCGGGGTGTATGGGGTCAGTTGGTGTCGGGGTGTATGGGGTCAGTCAGTGTCCGGGTGTTTGGGGTCAGTCTGTGGGGGTGTATGGGCTCAGTCAGTGTCGGGGTGTATGTGGTCAGTCAGTCTCGGGGTGTATGTGGTCAGTCAGTTTCGGAGTATATGGGGTCAGTCAGTGTCGGGGTGTATGGGGTCAGTCAGTGTCGGGGTGTATGGGGTCAGTCAGTCTGCAGGTGTATGGGATCAGTCAGTTTCGGATTGTATGGGGTCAGTCATGTCGGGGTGTATGTGTTCAGTCAGTGTCCGAGTGTATGGGGTCAGTCAGTTACGGGGTGTTTGTGGTCAGTCAGTGTCGGGGTGTATAGGGTCAGTCAGTGTTGGGGTGTATGCGGTCAGTCAGTTCCGGGTGTATGTGGTCAGTCAGTGTCAGGGTGTATGGGGTCAGTCAGTGTCGGGGTGTATGGGGTCAGTCAGTGTCGGGGTGTATGAGGTCAGTCAGTGTCGGGGTGTATGGGGTCAGTCAGTGTCGGGGTGTATGGTGTCAGTCAGTGTCGGGGTGTATGGGGTCAGTCAGTGTCTGGGTGTTTGGTGTCAGTCAGTGTCGAGGTGTATGGGGTCAGTCAGTTTCGGGGTGTATAGGGTCAGTCAGTGTCGGGGTGTATGGGGTCAGTCAGTGTCGGGGTTCATGGGGTCAATGTCGGGGTGTTTGGTGTCAGTCAGTGTCGGGGTGTATGGGGTTAGTCAGTGTCGGGGTGTATGGAGTCAGTGTCCGAGTGTATGGGGTCAGTCGGTATCGGGGTGCATGGGGTCAGTCAGTGTCCGGGTGTTTGGGGTCAGTCAGTGTCGGGGTGTAAGGGGTCAGTCAGTGTCGGGGTGTATAGGGTCAGTCAGTGTCGGGGTGTATGGGGTCAGTCAGTTCCGGTTGTATGTGGTCAGTCAGTGTCGGGGTGTATGGGGTCAGTCAGTGTCGGGGTGTATGGGGTCAGTCAGTGTCGGGGTGTATGGAGTCAGTGTCCGGGTGTATGGGGTCAGTCGGTGTCGGGGTGTATGGGGTCAGTCAGTGTCCGGGTGTTTGGGGTCAGTCGGTGTCGGGGTGTATGGGGTCAGTCAGTGTCGGGGTATATGGGGTCAGTCAGTGTCGGGGTGTATGGGGTCAGTCAGTGTCGGGATTCATGGGGTCAATGTCGGGGTGTATGGTGTCAGTCAGTGTTGGGGTGTTTGGGGTTAGTCAGTGTCGGGGTGTACGGGGTCAGTCCGTGTCGGGGTGTATGGGGTCAGTTGGTGTCGGGGTGTATGGGGTCAGTCAGTGTCCGGGTGTTTGGGGTCAGTCTGTGGGGGTGTATGGGCTCAGTCAGTGTCGGGGTGTATGTGTTCAGTCAGTCTCGGGGTGTATGTGGTCAGTCAGTTTCGGAGTATATGGGGTCAGTCAGTGTCGGGGTGTATGGGGTCAGTCAGTGTCGGGGTGTATGGGGTCAGTCAGTCTGCAGGTGTATGGGATCAGTCAGTGTCGGATTGTATGGGGTCAGTCAGTGTCGGGGTGTATGTGTTCAGTCAGTGTCCGAGTGTATGGGGTCAGTCAGTTACGGGGTGTTTGTGGTCAGTCAGTGTCGGGGTGTATAGGGTCAGTCAGTGTCGGGGTGTATGCGGTCAGTCAGTTCCGGGTGTATGTGGTCAGTCAGTGTCGGGGTGTATGGGGTCAGTCAGTGTCGGGGTGTATGGGGTCAGTCAGTGTCGGGGTGTATGAGGTCAGTCAGTGTCGGGGTGTATGGGGTCAGTCAGTGTCGGGGTGTATGGTGTCAGTCAGTGTCGGGGTGTATGGGGTCAGTCAGTGTCTGGGTGTTTGGTGTCAGTCAGTGTCAAGGTGTATGGGGTCAGTCAGTTTCGGGGTGTATAGGGTCAGTCAGTGTTGGGGTGTATGGGGTCAGTCAGTGTCGGGGTTCATGGGGTCAATGTCGGGGTGTATGGTGTCAGTCAGTGTCGGGGTGTATGGGGTTAGTCAGTGTCGGGGTGTATGGAGTCAGTGTCCGAGTGTATGGGGTCAGTCGGTGTCGGGGTGTATGGGGTCAGTCAGTGTCCCGGTGTTTGGGGTCAGTCAGTGTCGGGGTGTATGGGGTCAGTCAGTGTCGGTGTATATGGGGTCAGTCAGTGTCGGGGTGTATGGGGTCAGTCAGTGTTGGGGTTCATGGGGTCAATGTCGGGGTGTATGGTGTCACTCTGTGTCGGGGTGTATGGGGTTAGTCAGTGTCGGGGTGTATGGAGTCAGTGTCCGGGTGTATGGGGTCAGTCGGTGTCGGCGTGTATGGTGTCAGTCAGTGTCAGGGTATATGGGGTCAGTCAGTGTCGGGGTGAATGGGGTCAGTCAGTGTCGGGGTTCATGGGGTCAATGTCGGGGTGTATGGTGTCAGTCAGTTTCGGGGTGTATGGGGTTAGTCAGTGTCGGGGTGTATGGGGTCAGTCAGTGTCGGCGTGTATGGGGTCAGTCGTTGTCGGGGTGTATGGGGTCAGTCAGTGTCGGGGTGTATGGGGTCAGTCAGTGTCGGTGTATATGGGGTCAGTCAGTGTCGGGGTGTATGGGGTCAGTCAGTGTCGGGGTGTGTGGGGTCACAGTGTCGGGGTGTATGGGGTCAGTCAGTTTTGGGGTGTATGGGGTCAGTCAGTGTCGGGGTGTATGGGCTCAGTCAGAGCCGGGGTGTATGGTGTCAGTCAGTGTCGGGGTGTATGCGGTCAGTCAGTTCCGGGTGTATGTGGTCAGTCAGTGTCGGGGTGTATGTGGTCAGTCAGTGTCGGGGTGTATGGGGTCAGTCAGTGCCGGGGTGTATGGGGTCAGTCAGTGTCGGGGTGTATGGAGTCAGTGTCCGGGTGTATGGGGTCAGTCGGTGTCGGGGTGTATGGGGTCAGTCAGTGTCCAGGTGTTTGGGGTCAGTCGGTGTCGGGGTGTATGGGGTCAGTCAGTGTCGGGGTATATGGGGTCAGTCAGTGTCGGGGTGTATGGGGTCAGTCAGTGTCGGGGTTCATGGGGTCAATGTCGGGGTGTATGGTGTCAGTCAGTGTCAGGGTGTTTGGGGTTAGTCAGTGTCGGGGTGTATGGGGTCAGTCAGTGTCGGGGTGTATGGGGTCAGTTGGTGTCGGGGTGTATGGGGTCAGTCAGTGTCCGGGTGTTTGGGGTCAGTCTGTGTCGGAGTGTATGGGCTCAGTCAGTGTCGGGGTGTATGTGGTCAGTCAGTCTCGGGGTGTATGTGGTCAGTCAGTTTCGGAGTATATGGGGTCAGTCAGTGTCGGGGTGTATGGGGTCAGTCAGTGTCGGGGTGTATGGGGTCAGTCAGTCTGCAGGTGTATGGGATCAGTCAGTGTCGGATTGTATGGGGTCAGCCAGTGACGGGGTGTATGTGTTCAGTCAGTGTCCGAGTGTATGGGGTCAGTCAGTTACGGGGTGTTTGTGGTCAGTCAGTGTCGGGGTGTATAGGGTCAGTCAGTGTCGGGGTGTATGCGGTCAGTCAGTTCCGGGTGTATGTGGTCAGTCAGTGTCGGGGTGTATGGGGTCAGTCAGTGTCGGGGTGTATGGGGTCAGTCAGTGTCGGGGTGTATGAGGTCAGTCAGTGTCGGGGTGTATGGGGTCAGTCAGTGTCGGGGTGTATGGTGTCAGTCAGTGTCGGGGTGTATGGGGTCAGTCAGTGTCTGGGTGTTTGGTGTCAGTCAGTGCCGAGGTGTATGGGGTCAGTCAGTTTCGGGGTGTATAGGGTCAGTCAGTGTTGGGGTGTATGGGGTCAGTCAGTGTCGGGGTTCATGGGGTCAATGTCGGGGTGTATGGTGTCAGTCAGTGTCGGGGTGTATGGGGTTAGTCAGTGTCGGGGTGTATGGAGTCAGTGTCCGAGTGTATGGGGTCAGTCGGTGTCGGGGTGTATGGGGTCAGTCAGTGTTTGGGGTCAGTCAGTGTCGGGGTGTATGGGGTCAGTCAGTGTCGGTGTATATGGGGTCAGTCAGTGTCGGGGTGTATGGGGTCAGTCAGTGTTGGGGTTCATGGGGTCAATGTCGGGGTGTATGGTGTCACTCTGTGTCGGGGTGTATGGGGTTAGTCAGTGTCGGGGTGTATGGAGTCAGTGTCCGGGTGTATGGGGTCAGTCAGTGTCGGGGTTCATGGGGTCAATGTCGGGGTGTATGGTGTCAGTCAGTGTCGGGGTGTATGGGGTTAGTCAGTGTCGGGGTGTATGGGGTCAGTCAGTGTCGGGGTATATGGGGTCAGTCAGTTTTGGGGTGTATGGGGTCAGTCAGTGTCGGGGTGTATGGGCTCAGTCAGAGTCGGGGTGTATGCGGTCAGTCAGTGTCGGGGTGTATGGGCTCAGTCAGAGTCGGGGTGTATGAGGTCAGTCAGTGTCGGGGTTTATGGGGTCAGTCAGTGTCGGGGTGCATGTGGTCAGTCAGTGTCGGGGTGTATGTGGCCAGTCAGTCTCGGGGTGTATGTGGTCAGTCAGTGTCGGAGTATATGGGGTCAGTCAGTGTCGGGGTGTATGGGGTCAGTCAGTGTCGGGGTGTATGGGGTCAGTCAGTCTCGGGGTGTATGTGGTCAGTCAGTGTCGGAGTATATGGGGTCAGTCAGTGTCGGGGTGTATGGGGTCAGTCAGTCTCCAGGTGCATGGGATCAGTCAGTGTCGGATTGTATGGGGTCAGCCAGTGTCGGGGTGTATGTGTTCAGTCAGTGTCCGAGTGTATGGGGTCAGTCAGTTACAGGGATTTTGTGGTCAGTCAGTGTTGGGGTGTATCGGGTCAGTCAGTGTCGGGGTGTATGGGGTCAGTCAGTGTCGGGGTGAATGGGGTCAGTCAGTGTCGGGATGTATGAGGTCAGTCAGTGTCGGGGTGTATGGGGTCAGTCAGTGTCGGGGTGTATGGTGTCAGTCAGTGTCCGGGTGTATGTGTTCAGTCAGTGTCGGGGTGTATGGGGTCAGTCAGTGTCGGGATGTATGGGTCAGTCAGTGTCGGGGTGTTTGGGGTCAGTCAGTGTCGGGGTGTATGTGGTCAGTGTCGGGGTGTATGGGGTCAGTCAGTGTCGGGGTGTATGGGGTCAGTCAGTGTCGGGGTGTATGGCGTCAGTCAGTGTCGGGGTGTATGGAGTCAGTCAGTATCGGGGTTTATGGGGTCAGTCAGTGTCAGGGTGTATGTGGTCAGTCAGTGTCGGGGTGTATGTGGTCAGTCAGTGTCGGGGTTTATGGGTCAGTCTGTGTCGGGGTGTAAGGGGTCAGTCAGTGTCGGGGTGTATGGAGTCAGTCAGTGTCGGGGTGTATGTGGTCAGTCAGTGTCGGTGTGTATGTGGTCAGTCAATGTCGGGGTGTATGGAGTCAGTCAGTGTCGGGGTGTATGGGGTCAGTCAGTGTCGGGGTGTATGGGGTCAGTCAGTGTCGGGGTGTATGGGGTCAGTCAGTGTCGGGGTGTATGGGGTCAGTCTGTGTCGGGGTGTATGGGGTCAGTCAGTGTCGGGGTTTATGGGGTCAGTCTGTTTCGGGGTGTATGTGGTCAGTCAGTGTCGGGGTGTATGCGGTCAGTCACTGTCGGGGTGTATGTGGTCAGTCAGTGTCCGGGTGTATGTGGTCAGTCAGTGTCGGGGTGTATGGGTTCAGTCAGTGTCGGGGTGTATGGGGTCAGTCAGTGTCGGGGTGTATGGGGTCAGTCAGTGTCGCGGTGTATGTGGTCAGTCAGTGTCGGGGTGTATGGGGTCAGTCAGTGTCGGGATGTATGGGGTCAGTCAGTGTCGGGGAGTATGGGGTCCGTCAGTCTCCAGGTGTATGGGGTCAGTCAGTGTCGGGGTGTATGGGGTCAGTCAGTGTCGGGGTGTATGGGGTCAGTCAGTGTCGGGGTGTGTGGGGTCAGTAAGTGTCGGGGTGTATGGGGTCACAGTGTCGGGGTGTATGGGGTCTGTCAGTTTCGGGGTGTATGCGGTCAGTCAGTGTCGGGGTGTATGGGGTCATAGTGTCGGGGTGTATGGGGTCAGTCAGTCTCCGGGTGTATGGGGTCAGTCAGTGTCGCGGTGTATGGGGTCAGTCAGTGTCGAGGTGTATGGGGTCAGTCAGTTTCGGGGTGTATGGGGTCAGTCAGAGTCGGTGTGTATGGGATCAGTCAGTGTTGGGGTGTATGGGGTCAGTCATTCTCCGGGTGTATGGGGTCAGTCAGTGTCGGGGAGTATGGGGTCCGTCAGTCTCCAGGTGTATGGGGTCAGTCAGTGTCGGGGTGTATGGGGTCAGTCAGTGTCGGGGTGTATGGGGTCAGTCAGTGTCGGGGTGTATGGGGTCAGTAAGTGTCGGGGTGTATGGGGTCACAGTGTCGGGGTGTATGGGGTCAGTCAGTTTCGGGGTGTATGGGGTCAGTCAGTGTCGGGGTGTATGGGGTCACAGTGTCGGGGTGTATGGGGTCAGTCAGTCTCCGGGTGTATGGGGTCAGTCAGCGTCGGGGTGTATGGGGTCAGTCAGTGTCGGTGTGTATGGCGTCACTCAGTGTCGGGGTGTATGAAGTCAGTCAGTGTCAGGGTGCATGGGGTCAGTCAGTGTCGGGATGTATGGGGTCAGTCAGAGTCAGGGTGTTTGGGTCAGTCATTGTCGGGGTGTATGGGGTCAGTCAGTGTCGGGGTTTATGGGGTCAGGCAGTGTCGGGGTGTATGTGGTCAGTCAGTCTCGGGGTGTGTGTGGTCAGTCAGTGTCGGGGTGTATGGCATCAGTCAGTGTTGGGGTGTATGGGATCAGTCAGTCTCCGGGTGTATGGGGTCAGTCAGTGTCGGGGTGTATGGTGTCAGTCAGTGTCGGGGTGTATGGAGTCAGTAAGTGTCGGGGTGTATGGGGTCACAGTGTCGGGGTGTATGGGGTCAGTCAGTTTCGGGGTGTATGGGGTCAGTCAGTGTCGGGGTGTATGGGGTCACAGTGTCGGGGTGTATGGGGTCAGTCAGTCTCCGGGTGTATGGGGTCAGTCAGCGTCGGGGTGTATGGGGTCAGTCAGTGTCGGTGTGCATGGCGTCACTCAGTGTCGGGGTGTATGGAGTCAGTCAGTGTCGGGGCATATGGTGTCAGTCAGTGTCGGGGTGTATGGCATCAGTCAGTGTTGGGGTGTATGGGATCAGTCAGTCTCCGGGTGTATGGGGTCAGTCAGTGTCGGGGTGTATGGTGTCAGTCAGTGTCGGGGTGTATGGGGTCAGTAAGTGTCGGGGTGTATGGGGTCACAGTGTCGGGGTGTATGGGGTCAGTCAGTTTCGGGGTGTATGGGGTCAGTCAGTGTCGGGGTGTATGGGGTCACAGTGTCGGGGTGTATGGGGTCAGTCAGTCTCCGGGTGTATGGGGTCAGTCAGCGTCGGGGTGTATGGGGTCAGTCAGTGTCGGTGTGTATGGCGTCACTCAGTGTCGGGGTGTATGGAGTCAGTCAGTGTCAGGGTGCATGGGGTCAGTCAGTGTCGGGATGTATGGGGTCAGTCAGAGTCAGGGTGTTTGGGTCAGTCATTGTCGGGGTGTATGGGGTCAGTCAGTGTCGGGGTTTATCGGGTCAGGCAGTGTCGGGGTGTACGTGGTCAGTCAGTCTCGGGGTGTGTGTGGTCAGTCAGTGTCGGGGTGTATGGCATCAGTCAGTGTTGGGGTGTATGGGATCAGTCAGTCTCCGGGTGTATGGGGTAGTCAGTGTCGGGGTGTATGGTGTCAGTCAGTGTCGGGGTGTATGGAGTCAGTCAGTGTCATGGTGTATGGGGTCAGTCAGAGTCGGGGTGTATGGGGTCAGTCAGTGTCGGGTTGTATGAGGTCAGTCAGTGTCGGGGTGTATGTGGTCAGTCAGTGTCGGGGTGTATGGGGTCAGTTAGTATTGGTGTGTATGGGGTCAGTCAGTGTCCGAGTGTATGGGGTCAGTCAGTGTCGCGGTGTTTGGGGTCAGTCAGTGTCGGGGTATATGAGGTCTGTCAGTGTCAGGGTGTATGAGGTCAGTCAGTGTCGGCGTGTATGGGGTCAGTCAGTGTCGGCGTGTAAGGGGTCAGTCAGTGTTGGGGTGTATGGGGTCAGTCAGTCTCCGGGTGTATGAGGACAGTCAGTTTCGGGGTGTATGAGGTCAGTTAGTGTCGGGGTGTATGGGGTCAGTCAGTGTCGGGGTGTATGTGGTCAGTGTCGGGGTGTATGGGGTCAGTCAGTGTCGGGGTGTATGGTGTCAGTCAGTGTCGGGGTGTATGGCGTCAGTCAGTGTCGGGGTGTATGGAGTCAGTCAGTGTCGGGGTTTATGGGGTCAGTCAGTGTCGGGGTGTATGTGGTCAGTCAGTGTCGGGGTGTATGTGGTCAGTCAGTGTCGGGGTGTATGTGGTCAGTCAGTGTCGGGGTTTATGGGGTCAGTCAGTGTCGGCGTGTATGTGGTCAGTCAGTCTCGGGGTGTGTGTGGTCAGTCAGTGTCGGGGTGTATGGCATCAGTCAGTGTTGGGGTGTATGGGATCAGTCAGTCTCCGGGTTTATGGGGTCAGTCAGTGTCGGGGTGTATGGTGTCAGTCAGTGTCGGGGTGTATGGAGTCAGTCAGTGTCATGGTGTATGGGGTCAGTCAGAGTCGGGGTGTATGGGGTCAGTCAGTGTCGGGTTGTATGAGGTCAGTCAGTGTCGGGGTGTATGTGGTCAGTCAGTGTCGGGGTGTATGGGGTCAGTTAGTATTGGTGTGTATGGGGTCAGTCAGTGTCCGAGTGTATGGGGTCAGTCAGTGTCGCGGTGTTTGGGGTCAGTCAGTGTCGGGGTATATGAGGTCAGTCAGTGTCAGGGTGTATGAGGTCAGTCAGTGTCGGCGTGTATGGGGTCAGTCAGTGTCGGCGTGTAAGGGGTCAGTCAGTGTTGGGGTGTATGGGGTCAGTCAGTCTCCGGGTGTATGAGGACAGTCAGTTTCGGGGTGTATGAGGTCAGTTAGTGTCGGGGTGTATGGGGTCAGTCAGTGTCGGGGTGTATGTGGTCAGTGTCGGGGTGTATGGGGTCAGTCAGTGTCGGGGTGTATGGGGTCAGTCAGTGTCGGGGTGTATGGCGTCAGTCAGTGTAGGGGTGTATGGAGTCAGTCAGTGTCGGGGTTTATGGGGTCAGTCAGTGTCGGGGTGTATGTGGTCAGTCAGTGTCGGGGTGTATGTGGTCAGTCAGTGTCGGGGTTTATGGGTCAGTCTGTGTCGGGGTGTATGGGGTCAGTCAGTGTCGGGGTGTATGGAGTCAGTCAGTGTCGGGGTGTATGTGGTCAGTCAGTGTCGGGGTGTATGGGGGCACAGTGCCGGGGTGTATGGGGTCACAGTGTCGGGGTGTATGGGGTCACAGTATCCGGGTGTATGTGGTCAGTCAGTGTCGGGGTGTATGGGGTCAGTCAGTCGGGGTGTATGTGGTCAGTGAGTGTCGGGCTGTATGGGGTCAGTCAGTGTCAGGGTGTATGTGGTCAGTCAGTTTCCGGGTGTATGGGGTCAGTCAGTGTCGGGGTGTATGGGGTCAGTCAGTGTCGGGGTGTATGGGGTCCGTCAGTCGGGGTGTATGTGGTCAGTGAGTGTCGGGGTGTATGGGGTCAGTCAGTGTCAGGGTGTATGGGGTCAGTCAGTTTCCGGGTGTATGGGGTCAGTAAGTGTCGGGGTGTATGGGGTCACAGTGTCGGGGTGTATGGGGTCAGTCAATTTCGGGGTGTATGCGGTCAGTCAGTGTCGGGGTGTATGGGGTCACAGTGTCGGGGTGTATGGGGTCAGTCAGTCTCCGGGTGTATGGGGTAAGTCAGTGTCGGGGTGTATGGGGTCAGTCAGTGTCGGTGTGTATGGGGTCACTCAGTGTCGGGGTGTATGGAGTCAGTCAGTGTCAGGATGTATGGGGTCAGTCAGTGTCGGGATGTATGGGGTCAGTCAGAGTCGGGGTGTATGGGTCAGTCAGTGTCGGGGTGTATGGGGTCAGTCAATGTCGGGGTTTATGGGGTCAGGCAGTGTCGGGGTGTATGGGGTCAGTCAGTGTCCGGGTGTATGTGGTCAGTCAGTGTCGGGGTGTATGTGGTCAGTCAGTGTCGGGGTGTATGTGGTCAGTCAGTCTCGGGGTGTATGTGGTCAGTCAGTGTCGGGGTGTAAGGCATCAGTCAGTGTTGGGGTGTATGGGGTCAGTCAGTCTCCGGGTGGATGGGGTCAGTCAGTGTCGGGGTATATGGGGTCAGTCAGTCTCCGGGTGTATGGGGTCAGTCAGTGTCGGGGTGTATGGTGTCAGTCAGTGTCGGGGTTTATGGAGTCAGTCAGTGTCAGGGTGTATGGTGTCAGTCAGAGTCGGGGTGTATGGGGTCAGTCAGTGTCGGGTTGTATGAGGTCAGTCAGTGTCGGGGTGTATGTGGTCAGTCCGTGTCGGGGTGTATGGGGTCAGTTAGTATTGGGGTGTATGGGGTCAGTCAGTGTCCGAGTGTATGGGGTCAGTCAGTGTCGCGGTGTTTGGGGTCAGTCAGTGTCGGGGTGTATGAGGTCAGTCAGTGTCAGGGTGTATGAGGTCAGTCAGTGTCGGGGTGTATGGGATCAGTCAGTGTCGGGGTGTATGGGGTCAGTCACTGTCGGGGTGTATGTGGTCAGTCAGTGTCGGGTGTATGTGGTCAGTCTGTGTCGGGGTGTATGGGGTCAGTCAGTGTCGGGGTGTATGGGGTCAGTCAGTGACGGGTGTATGTGGTCAGTCAGTGTCGGGGTGTATTGGGTCAGCCAGTGTCGGGGTGTATGGGGTCAGTCAGTGTCGGGGTGTATGGAGTCAGTCAGTGTTGGGGTGTATGGGGTCAGTCAGTGTCGGGATGTATGGGTCAGTCAGTGTCGGGGTGTATGGGGTCAGTCAGTGTCGGGGTGTATGTGGTCAGTGTCGGGGTGTATGGGGTCAGTCAGTGTCGGGGTGTATGGGGTCAGTCAGTGTCGGGGTGTATGGCGTCAGTCAGTGTCGGGGTGTATGGAGTCAGTCAGTGTCGGGGTTTATGGGGTCAGTCAGTGTCGGGGTGTATGTGGTCAGTCAGTGTCGGGGTGTATGTGGTCAGTCAGTGTCGGGGTTTATGGGTCAGTCAGTGTCGGGGTGTATGGAGTCAGTCAGTGTCGGGGTGTAAATGGTCAGTCAGTGTCGGGGTGTATGGGGTCAGTCAGTGTCGGGGTGTATGGGGTCAGTCAGTGTCGGGGTGTATGGGGTCAGTCAGTGTCGGGGTGTATGGGGTCAGTCAGTGTCGGGGTGTATGGGGTCAGTCAGTGTCGGGGTGTATGGGGTCAGTCAGTGTCGGGGTGTATGGCGTCAGTCAGTGTCGGGGTGTATGGAGTCAGTCAGTGTCGGGGTTTATGGGGTCAGTCAGTGTCGGGGTGTATGTGGTCAGTCAGTGTCGGGGTGTATGTGGTCAGTCAGTGTCGGGGTGTATGGGTCAGTCTGTGTCGGGGTGTAAGGGGTCAGTCAGTGTCGGGGTGTATGGAGTCAGTCAGTGTCGGGGTGTATGTGGTCAGTCAGTGTCGGTGTGTATGGGGTCAGTCAGTGTCGGGGTGTATGGAGTCAGTCAGTGTCGGGGTGTATGTGGTCAGTCAGTGTCGGGGTGTATGGGGTCAGTCAGTGTCGGGGTGTATGGGGTCAGTCAGTGTCGGGGTGTATGGGGTCACAGTGTCGGGGTGTATGGGGTCAGTCAGTTTCGGGGTGTATGCGGTCAGTCAGTGTCGGGGTGTATGGGGTCATAGTGTCGTGGTGTATGGGGTCAGTCAGTCTCCGGGTGTATGGGGTCAGTCAGTGTCGCGGTGTATGGGGTCAGTCAGTGTCGAGGTGTATGGGGTCAGTCAGTTTCGGGGTGTATGGGGTCAGTCAGTGTCGGGGTGTATGGGATCAGTCAGTGTTGGGGTGTATGGGGTCAGTCATTCTCCGGGTGTATGGGGTCAGTCAGTGTCGGGGAGTATGGGGTCCGTCAGTCTCCAGGTGTATGGGGTCAGTCAGTGTCGGGGTGTATGGGGTCAGTCAGTGTCGGGGTGTATGGGGTCAGTCAGTGTCGGGGTGTATGGGGTCAGTAAGTGTCGGGGTGTATGGGGTCACAGTGTCGGGGTGTATGGGGTCAGTCAGTTTCGGGGTGTATGGGGTCAGTCAGTGTCGGGGTGTATGGGGTCACAGTGTCGGGGTGTATGGGGTCAGTCAGTCTCCGGGTGTATGGGGTCAGTCAGCGTCGGGGTGTATGGGGTCAGTCAGTGTCGGTGTGTATGGCGTCACTCAGTGTCGGGGTGTATGGAGTCAGTCAGTGTCAGGGTGCATGGGGTCAGTCAGTGTCGGGATGTATGGGGTCAGTCAGAGTCAGGGTGTTTGGGTCAGTCAGTGTCGGCGTGTAAGGGGTCAGTCAGTGTTGGGGTGTATGGGGTCAGTCAGTCTCCGGGTGTATGAGGACAGTCAGTTTCGGGGTGTATGAGGTCAGTTGGTGTCGGGGTGTATGGGGTCAGTCAGTGTCGGGGTGTATGGGGTCAGTCAGTGTCGGGGTGTATGGGGTCAGTCAGTGTCGGGGTGTATGGGGTCAGTCAGTGTCGGGGTGTATGGGGTCAGTCAGTGTCGGGGTGTATGTGGTCAGTCAGTGTCGGGGTGTATGTGGTCAGTCAGTGTCGGGGTTTATGGGGTCAGTCAGTGTCGGGGTGTATGTGGTCAGTCAGTCTCGGGGTGTGTGTGGTCAGTCAGTGTCGGGGTGTATGGCATCAGTCAGTGTTGGGATGTATGGGATCAGTCAGTCTCCGGGTGTATGGGGTCAGTCAGTGTCGGGGTGTATGGTGTCAGTCAGTGTCCGGGTGTATGGAGTCAGTCAGTGTCATGGTGTATGGGGTCAGTCAGAGTCGGGGTGTATGGGGTCAGTCAGTGTCGGGTTGTATGAGGTCAGTCAGTGTCGGGGTGTATGTGGTCAGTCAGTGTCGGGGTGTATGGGGTCAGTTAGTATTGGTGTGTATGGGGTCAGTCAGTGTCCGAGTGTATGGGGTCAGTCAGTGTCGCGGTGTTTGGGGTCAGTCAGTGTCGGGGTATATGAGGTCAGTCAGTGTCAGGGTGTATGAGGTCAGTCAGTGTCGGCGTGTATGGGGTCAGTCAGTGTCGGCGTGTAAGGGGTCAGTCAGTGTTGGGGTGTATGGGATCAGTCAGTCTCCGGGTGTATGAGGACAGTCAGTTTCGGGGTGTATGTGGTCAGTCAGTGTCGGGGTGTATGTGGTCAGTCAGTGTCGGGGTGTATGTGGTCAGTGTCGGGGTGTATGGGGTCAGTCAGTGTCGGAGTGTATGGGGTCAGTCAGTGTCGGGGTGTATGGCGTCAGTCAGTGTCGGGGTGTATGGAGTCAGTCAGTGTCGGGGTTTATGGGGTCAGTCAGTGTCGGGGTGTATGTGGTCAGTCAGTGTCGGGGTGTATGTGGTCAGTCAGTGTCGGGGTTTATGGGTCAGTCTGTGTCGGGGTGTATGGGGTCAGTCAGTGTCGGGGTGTATGGAGTCAGTCAGTGTCGGGGTGTATGTGGTCAGTCAGTGTCGGGGTGTATGGGGGCACAGTGCTGGGGTGTATGGGGTCACAGTGTCGGGGTGTATGGGGTCACAGTATCCGGGTGTATGTGGTCAGTCAGTGTCGGGGTGTATGGGGTCAGTCAGTGTCGGGGTGTATGGGGTCAGTCAGTGTCGGGGTGTATGGGGTCAGTCAGTCGGGGTGTATGGGTCAGTGAGTGTCGGGCTGTATGGGGTCAGTCAGTGTCGGCGTGTATGTGGTCAGTCAGTTTCCGGGTGTATGGGGTCAGTCAGTGTCGGGGTGTATGGGGTCAGTCAGTGTCGGGGTGTATGGGGTCCGTCAGTCGGGGTGTATGTGGTCAGTGAGTGTCGGGGTGTATGGGGTCAGTGAGTGTCGGGCTGTATGGGGTCAGTCAGTGTCGGGGTGTATGTGGTCAGTCAGTTTCCGGGTGTATGGGGTCAGTCAGTGTCGGGGTGTATGGGGTCAGTCAGTGTCGGGGTGTATGGGGTCCGTCAGTCGGGGTGTATGTGGTCAGTGAGTGTCGGGGTGTATGGGGTCAGTCAGTGTCGGGGTGTATGGGGTCAGTCAGTGTCAGGATGTATGGGGTCAGTCAGTGTCGGGATGTATGGGGTCAGTCAGAGTCGGGGTGTATGGGTCAGTCAGTGTCGGGGTGTATTGGGTCAGTCAGTGTCGGGGTTTATGGGGTCAGGCAGTGTCGGGGTGTATGGGGTCAGTCAGTGTCCGGGTGTATGTGGTCAGTCAGTGTCGGGGTGTATGTGGTCAGTCAGTGTCGGGGTGTATGTGGTCAGTCAGTGTCGGGGTGTAAGGCATCAGTCAGTGTTGGGGTGTATGGGGTCAGTCAGTCTCCGGGTGGATGGGGTCAGTCAGTGTCGGGGTATATGGGGTCAGTCAGTCTCCGGGTGTATGGGGTCAGTCAGTGTCGGGGTGGATGGTGTCAGTCAGTGTCGGGGTTTATGGAGTCAGTCAGTGTCAGGGTGTATGGGGTCAGTCAGAGTCGGGGTGTATGGGGTCAGTCAGTGTCGGGTTGTATGAGGTCAGTCAGTGTCGGGGTGTATGTGGTCAGTCCGTGTCGGGGTGTATGGGGTCAGTTAGTATTGGGGTGTATGGGGTCAGTCAGTGTCCGAGTGTATGGGGTCAGTCAGTGTCGCGGTGTTTGGGGTCAGTCAGTGTCGGGGTGTATGAGGTCAGTCAGTGTCAGGGTGTATGAGGTCAGTCAGTGTCGGGGTGTATGGGATCAGTCAGTGTCGGGGTGTATGGGGTCAGTCACTGTCGGGGTGTATGTGGTCAGTCAGTGTCGGGTGTATGTGGTCAGTCTGTGTCGGGGTGTATGGGGTCAGTCAGTGTCGGGGTGTATGGGGTCAGTCAGTGACGGGTGTATGTGGTCAGTCAGTGTCGGGGTGTATTGGGTCAGCCAGTGTCGGGGTGTATGGGGTCAGTCAGTGTCGGGGTGTATGGAGTCAGTCAGTGTTGGGGTGTATGGGGTCAGTCAGTGTCGGGATGTATGGGTCAGTCAGTGTCGGGGTGTATGGGGTCAGTCAGTGTCGGGGTGTATGTGGTCAGTGTCGGGGTGTATGGGGTCAGTCAGTGTCGGGGTGTATGGGGTCAGTCAGTGTCGGGGTGTATGGCGTCAGTCAGTGTCGGGGTGTATGGAGTCAGTCAGTGTCGGGGTTTATGGGGTCAGTCAGTGTCGGGGTGTATGTGGTCAGTCAGTGTCGGGGTGTATGTGGTCAGTCAGTGTCGGGGTTTATGGGTCAGTCTGTGTCGGGGTGTATGGGGTCAGTCAGTGTCGGGGTGTATGGAGTCAGTCAGTGTCGGGGTGTATGTGGTCAGTCAGTGTCGGTGTGTATGGGGTCAGTCAGTGTCGGGGTGTATGGAGTCAGTCAGTGTCGGGGTGTAAATGGTCAGTCAGTGTCGGGGTGTATGGGGTCAGTCAGTGTCGGGGTGTATGGGGTCAGTCAGTGTCGGGGTGTATGGGGTCAGTCAGTGTCGGGGTGTATGGGGTCAGTCAGTCTCCGGGTGTATGAGGACAGTCAGTTTCGGGGTGTATGAGGTCAGTTAGTGTCGGGGTGTATGGGGTCAGTCAGTGTCGGGGTGTATGTGGTCAGTGTCGGGGTGTATGGGGTCAGTCAGTGTCGGGGTGTATGGGGTCAGTCAGTGTCGGGGTGTATGGCGTCAGTCAGTGTCGGGGTGTATGGAGTCAGTCAGTGTCGGGGTTTATGGGGTCAGTCAGTGTCGGGGTGTATGTGGTCAGTCAGTGTCGGGGTGTATGTGGTCAGTCAGTGTCGGGGTTTATGGGGTCAGTCAGTGTCGGGGTGTATGTGGTCAGTCAGTCTCGGGGTGTGTGTGGTCAGTCAGTGTCGGGGTGTATGGCATCAGTCAGTGTTGGGGTGTATGGGATCAGTCAGTCTCCGGGTGTATGGGGTCAGTCAGTGTCGGGGTGTATGGTGTCAGTCAGTGTCGGGGTGTATGGAGTCAGTCAGTGTCATGGTGTATGGGGTCAGTCAGAGTCGGGGTGTATGGGGTCAGTCAGTGTCGGGTTGTATGAGGTCAGTCAGTGTCGGGGTGTATGTGGTTAGTCAGTGTCGGGGTGTATGGGGTCAGTTAGTATTGGTGTGTATGGGGTCAGTCAGTGTCCGAGTGTATGGGGTCAGTCAGTGTCGCGGTGTTTGGGGTCAGTCAGTGTCGGGGTATATGAGGTCAGTCAGTGTCAGGGTGTATGAGGTCAGTCAGTGTCGGCGTGTATGGGGTCAGTCAGTGTCGGCGTGTAAGGGGTCAGTCAGTGTTGGGGTGTATGGGATCAGTCAGTCTCCGGGTGTATGAGGACAGTCAGTTTCGGGGTGTATGAGGTCAGTTAGTGTCGGGGTGTATGGGGTCAGTCAGTGTCGGGGTGTATATGGTCAGTGTCGGGGTGTATGGGGTCAGTCACTGTCGGGGTGTATGGGGTCAGTCAGTGTCGGGGTGTATGGGTCAGTCAGTGTCGGGGTGTATGGGGTCAGTCAGTGTCGGGGTGTATGTGGTCAGTGTCGGGGTGTATGGGGTCAGTCAGTGTCGGGGTGAATGGGGTCAGTCAGTGTCGGGGTGTATGGCGTCAGTCAGTGTCGGGGTGTATGGAGTCAGTCAGTGTCGGGGTTTATGGGGTCAGTCAGTTTCGGGGTGTATGTGGTCAGTCAGTGTCGGGGTATATGTGGTCAGTCAGTGTCGGGGTTTATGGGTCAGTCTGTGTCGGGGTGTATGGGGTCAGTCAGTGTCGGGGTGTATGGAGTCAGTCAGTGTCGGGGTGTATGTGGTCAGTGTCGGGGTGTATGGGGTCAGTCAGTGTCGGGGTGTATGGGGTCAGTCAGTGTCGGGGTGTATGGGTCAGTCAGTGTCGGGGTTTATGGGGTCAGTCAGTGTCGGGGTGTATGTGGTCAGTCAGTGTCGGGGTGTATGTGGTCAGTCAGTGTCGGGGTTTATGGGGTCAGTCAGTGTCGGGGTGTATGTGGTCAGTCAGTCTCGGGGTGTGTGTGGTCAGTCAGTGTCGGGGTGTATGGCATCAGTCAGTGTTGGGGTGTATGGGATCAGTCAGTCTCCGGGTGTATGGGGTCAGTCAGTGTCGGGGTGTATGGTGTCAGTCAGTGTCGGGGTGTATGGAGTCAGTCAGTGTCATGGTGTATGGGGTCAGTCAGAGTCGGGGTGTATGGGGTCAGTCAGTGTCGGGTTGTATGAGGTCAGTCAGTGTCGGGGTGTATGTGGTTAGTCAGTGTCGGGGTGTATGGGGTCAGTTAGTATTGGTGTGTATGGGGTCAGTCAGTGTCCGAGTGTATGGGGTCAGTCAGTGTCGCGGTGTTTGGGGTCAGTCAGTGTCGGGGTATATGAGGTCAGTCAGTGTCAGGGTGTATGAGGTCAGTCAGTGTCGGCGTGTATGGGGTCAGTCAGTGTCGGCGTGTAAGGGGTCAGTCAGTGTTGGGTTGTATGGGATCAGTCAGTCTCCGGGTGTATGAGGACAGTCAGTTTCGGGGTGTATGAGGTCAGTTAGTGTCGGGGTGTATGGGGTCAGTCAGTGTCGGGGTGTATGTGGTCAGTGTCGGGGTGTATGGGGTCAGTCAGTGTCGGGGTGTATGGGGTCAGTCAGTGTCGGGGTGTATGGGTCAGTCAGTGTCGGGGTGTATGGGGTCAGTCAGTGTCGGGGTGTATGTGGTCAGTGTCGGGGTGTATGGGGTCAGTCAGTGTCGGGGTGTATGGGGTCAGTCAGTGTCGGGGTGTATGGCGTCAGTCAGTGTCGGGGTGTATGGAGTCAGTCAGTGTCGGGGTTTATGGGGTCAGTCAGTTTCGGGGTGTATGTGGTCAGTCAGTGTCGGGGTGTATGTGGTCAGTCAGTGTCGGGGTTTATGGGTCAGTCTGTGTCGGGGTGTATGGGGTCAGTCAGTGTCGGGGTGTATGGAGTCAGTCAGTGTCGGGGTGTATGTGGTCAGTCAGTGTCGGTGTGTATGGGGTCAGTCAGTGTCGGGGTGTATGGAGTCAGTCAGTGTCGGGGTGTAAATGGTCAGTCAGTGTCGGGGTGTATGGGGTCAGTCAGTGTCGGGGTGTATGGGGTCAGTCAGTGTCGGGGTGTATGGGGTCAGTCAGTGTCGGGGTGTATGGGGTCAGTCAGTCTCCGGGTGTATGAGGACAGTCAGTTTCGGGGTGTATGAGGTCAGTTAGTGTCGGGGTGTATGGGGTCAGTCAGTGTCGGGGTGTATGTGGTCAGTGTCGGGGTGTATGGGGTCAGTCAGTGTCGGGGTGTATGGGGTCAGTCAGTGTCGGGGTGTATGGCGTCAGTCAGTGTCGGGGTGTATGGAGTCAGTCAGTGTCGGGGTTTATGGGGTCAGTCAGTGTCGGGGTGTATGTGGTCAGTCAGTGTCGGGGTGTATGTGGTCAGTCAGTGTCGGGGTTTATGGGGTCAGTCAGTGTCGGGGTGTATGTGGTCAGTCAGTCTCGGGGTGTGTGTGGTCAGTCAGTGTCGGGGTGTATGGCATCAGTCAGTGTTGGGGTGTATGGGATCAGTCAGTCTCCGGGTGTATGGGGTCAGTCAGTGTCGGGGTGTATGGTGTCAGTCAGTGTCGGGGTGTATGGAGTCAGTCAGTGTCATGGTGTATGGGGTCAGTCAGAGTCGGGGTGTATGGGGTCAGTCAGTGTCGGGTTGTATGAGGTCAGTCAGTGTCGGGGTGTATGTGGTTAGTCAGTGTCGGGGTGTATGGGGTCAGTTAGTATTGGTGTGTATGGGGTCAGTCAGTGTCCGAGTGTATGGGGTCAGTCAGTGTCGCGGTGTTTGGGGTCAGTCAGTGTCGGGGTATATGAGGTCAGTCAGTGTCAGGGTGTATGAGGTCAGTCAGTGTCGGCGTGTATGGGGTCAGTCAGTGTCGGGGTGTATGTGGTCAGTCAGTCTCGGGGTGTGTGTGGTCAGTCAGTGTCGGGGTGTATGGCATCAGTCAGTGTTGGGGTGTATGGGATCAGTCAGTCTCCGGGTGTATGGGGTCAGTCAGTGTCGGGGTGTATGGTGTCAGTCAGTGTCGGGGTGTATGGAGTCAGTCAGTGTCATGGTGCATGGGGTCAGTCAGAGTCGGGGTGTATGGGGTCAGTCAGTGTCGGGTTGTATGAGGTCAGTCAGTGTCGGGGTGTATGTGGTTAGTCAGTGTCGGGGTGTATGGGGTCAGTTAGTATTGGTGTGTATGGGGTCAGTCAGTGTCCGAGTGTATGGGGTCAGTCAGTGTCGCGGTGTTTGGGGTCAGTCAGTGTCGGGGTATATGAGGTCAGTCAGTGTCAGGGTGTATGAGGTCAGTCAGTGTCGGCGTGTATGGGGTCAGTCAGTGTCGGCGTGTAAGGGGTCAGTCAGTGTTGGGTTGTATGGGATCAGTCAGTCTCCGGGTGTATGAGGACAGTCAGTTTCGGGGTGTATGAGGTCAGTTAGTGTCGGGGTGTATGGGGTCAGTCAGTGTCGGGGTGTATGTGGTCAGTGTCGGGGTGTATGGGGTCAGTCAGTGTCGGGGTGTATGGGGTCAGTCAGTGTCGGGGTGTATGGGTCAGTCAGTGTCGGGGTGTATGGGGTCAGTCAGTGTCGGGGTGTATGTGGTCAGTGTCGGGGTGTATGGGGTCAGTCAGTGTCGGGGTGTATGGGGTCAGTCAGTGTCGGGGTGTATGGCGTCAGTCAGTGTCGGGGTGTATGGAGTCAGTCAGTGTCGGGGTTTATGGGGTCAGTCAGTTTCGGGGTGTATGTGGTCAGTCAGTGTCGGGGTGTATGTGGTCAGTCAGTGTCGGGGTTTATGGGTCAGTCTGTGTCGGGGTGTATGGGGTCAGTCAGTGTCGGGGTGTATGGAGTCAGTCAGTGTCGGGGTGTAAATGGTCAGTCAGTGTCGGGGTGTATGGGGTCAGTCAGTGTCGGGGTGTATGGGGTCAGTCAGTGTCGGGGTGTATGGGGTCAGTCAGTGTCGGGGTGTATGGGGTCAGTCAGTCTCCGGGTGTATGAGGACAGTCAGTTTCGGGGTGTATGAGGTCAGTTAGTGTCGGGGTGTATGGGGTCAGTCAGTGTCGGGGTGTATGTGGTCAGTGTCGGGGTGTATGGGGTCAGTCAGTGTCGGGGTGTATGGGGTCAGTCAGTGTCGGGGTGTATGGCGTCAGTCAGTGTCGGGGTGTATGGAGTCAGTCAGTGTCGGGGTTTATGGGGTCAGTCAGTGTCGGGGTGTATGTGGTCAGTCAGTGTCGGGGTGTATGTGGTCAGTCAGTGTCGGGGTTTATGGGGTCAGTCAGTGTCGGGGTGTATGTGGTCAGTCAGTCTCGGGGTGTGTGTGGTCAGTCAGTGTCGGGGTGTATGGCATCAGTCAGTGTTGGGGTGTATGGGATCAGTCAGTCTCCGGGTGTATGGGGTCAGTCAGTGTCGGGGTGTATGGTGTCAGTCAGTGTCGGGGTGTATGGAGTCAGTCAGTGTCATGGTGTATGGGGTCAGTCAGAGTCGGGGTGTATGGGGTCAGTCAGTGTCGGGTTGTATGAGGTCAGTCAGTGTCGGGGTGTATGTGGTTAGTCAGTGTCGGGGTGTATGGGGTCAGTTAGTATTGGTGTGTATGGGGTCAGTCAGTGTCCGAGTGTATGGGGTCAGTCAGTGTCGCGGTGTTTGGGGTCAGTCAGTGTCGGGGTATATGAGGTCAGTCAGTGTCAGGTGTATGAGGTCAGTCAGTGTCGGCGTGTATGGGGTCAGTCAGTGTCGGCGTGTAAGGGGTCAGTCAGTGTTGGGGTGTATGGGATCAGTCAGTCTCCGGGTGTATGAGGACAGTCAGTTTCGGGGTGTATGAGGTCAGTTAGTGTCGGGGTGTATGGGGTCAGTCAGTGTCGGGGTGTATGTGGTCAGTGTCGGGGTGTATGGGGTCAGTCAGTGTCGGGGTGTATGGGGTCAGTCAGTGTCGGGGTGTATGGCGTCAGTCAGTGTCGGGGTGTATGGAGTCAGTCAGTGTCGGCGTTTATGGGGTCAGTCAGTGTCGGGGTGTATGTGGTCAGTCAGTGTCGGGGTGTATGGGGTCAGTCAGTGTCGGGGTGTATGGGGTCAGTCAGTGTCGGGGTGTATGGCGTCAGTCAGTGTCGGGGTGTATGGAGTCAGTCAGTGTCGGGGTGTATGTGGTCAGTCAGTGTCGGGGTGTATGGGGTCAGTCAGTGTCGGGGTGTATGGGGTCAGTCAGTGTCGGGGTGTATGGCGTCAGTCAGTGTCGGGGTGTATGGAGTCAGTCAGTGTCGGGGTTTATGGGGTCAGTCAGTGTCGGGGTGTATGTGGTCAGTCAGTGTCGGGGTGTATGTGGTCAGTCAGTGTCGGGGTTTATGGGGTCAGTCAGTGTCGGGGTGTATGTGTTCAGTCAGTCTCGGGGTGTGTGTGGTCAGTCAGTGTCGGGGTGTATGGCATCAGTCAGTGTTGGGGTGTATGGGATCAGTCAGTCTCCGGGTGTATGGGGTCAGTCAGTGTCGGGGTGTATGGTGTCAGTCAGTGTCGGGGTGTATGGAGTCAGTCAGTGTCATGGTGTATGGGGTCAGTCAGAGTCGGGGTGTATGGGGTCAGTCAGTGTCGGGTTGTATGAGGTCAGTCAGTGTCGGGGTGTATGTGGTTAGTCAGTGTCGGGGTGTATGGGGTCAGTTAGTATTGGTGTGTATGGGGTCAGTCAGTGTCCGAGTGTATGGGGTCAGTCAGTGTCGCGGTGTTTGGGGTCAGTCAGTGTCGGGGTATATGAGGTCAGTCAGTGTCAGTGTGTATGAGGTCAGTCAGTGTCGGCGTGTATGGGGTCAGTCAGTGTCGGCGTGTAAGGGGTCAGTCAGTGTTGGGGTGTATGGGATCAGTCAGTCTCCGGGTGTATGAGGACAGTCAGTTTCGGGGTGTATGAGGTCAGTTAGTGTCGGGGTGTATGGGGTCAGTCAGTGTCGGGGTGTATGTGGTCAGTGTCGGGGTGTATGGGGTCAGTCAGTGTCGGGGTGTATGGGGTCAGTCAGTGTCGGGGTGTATGGGTCAGTCAGTGTCGGGGTGTATGGGGTCAGTCAGTGTCGGGGTGTATGTGGTCAGTGTCGGGGTGTATGGGGTCAGTCAGTGTCGGGGTGTATGGGGTCAGTCAGTGTCGGGGTGTATGGCGTCAGTCAGTGTCGGGGTGTATGGAGTCAGTCAGTGTCGGGGTTTATGGGGTCAGTCAGTTTCGGGGTGTATGTGGTCAGTCAGTGTCGGGGTGTATGTGGTCAGTCAGTGTCGGGGTTTATGGGTCAGTCTGTGTCAGGGTGTATGGGGTCAGTCAGTGTCGGGGTGTATGGAGTCAGTCAGTGTCGGGGTGTATGTGGTCAGTCAGTGTCGGGGTGTATGTGGTCAGTCAGTGTCGGGGTGTATGTGGTCAGTCAGTGTCGGGGTTTATGGGTCAGTCTGTGTCAGGGTGTATGGGGTCAGTCAGTGTCGGGGTGTATGGAGTCAGTCAGTGTCGGGGTGTATGGAGTCAGTCAGTGTCGGGGTGTAAATGGTCAGTCAGTGTCGGGGTGTATGGGGTCAGTCAGTGTCGGGGTGTATAGGGTCAGTCAGTGTCGGGGTGTATGGGGTCAGTCAGTGTCGGGGTGTATGGGGTCAGTCAGTCTCCGGGTGTATGAGGACAGTCAGTTTCGGGGTGTATGAGGTCAGTTAGTGTCGGGGTGTATGGGGTCAGTCAGTGTCGAGGTGTATGTGGTCAGTGTCGGGGTGTATGGGGTCAGTCAGTGTCGGGGTGTATGGGGTCAGTCAGTGTCGGGGTGTATGGCGTCAGTCAGTGTCGGGGTGTATGGAGTCAGTCAGTGTCGGGGTTTATGGGGTCAGTCAGTGTCGGGGTGTATGTGGTCAGTCAGTGTCGGGGTGTATGGGGTCAGTCAGTGTCGGGGTGTATGGGGTCAGTCAGTGTCGGGGTGTATGGCGTCAGTCAGTGTCGGGGTGTATGGAGTCAGTCAGTGTCGGGGTGTATGTGGTCAGTCAGTGTCGGGGTGTATGGGGTCAGTCAGTGTCGGGGTGTATGGGGTCAGTCAGTGTCGGGGTGTATGGCGTCAGTCAGTGTCGGGGTGTATGGAGTCAGTCAGTGTCGGGGTTTATGGGGTCAGTCAGTGTCGGGGTGTATGTGGTCAGTCAGTGTCGGGGTGTATGTGGTCAGTCAGTGTCGGGGTTTATGGGGTCAGTCAGTGTCGGGGTGTATGTGTTCAGTCAGTCTCGGGGTGTGTGTGGTCAGTCAGTGTCGGGGTGTATGGCATCAGTCAGTGTTGGGGTGTATGGGATCAGTCAGTCTCCGGGTGTATGGGGTCAGTCAGTGTCGGGGTGTATGGTGTCAGTCAGTGTCGGGGTGTATGGAGTCAGTCAGTGTCATGGTGTATGGGGTCAGTCAGAGTCGGGGTGTATGGGGTCAGTCAGTGTCGGGTTGTATGAGGTCAGTCAGTGTCGGGGTGTATGTGGTTAGTCAGTGTCGGGGTGTATGGGGTCAGTTAGTATTGGTGTGTATGGGGTCAGTCAGTGTCGCGGTGTTTGGGGTCAGTCAGTGTCGGGGTATATGAGGTCAGTCAGTGTCAGTGTGTATGAGGTCAGTCAGTGTCGGCGTGTATGGGGTCAGTCAGTGTCGGCGTGTAAGGTGTCAGTCAGTGTTGGGGTGTATGGGATCAGTCAGTCTCCGGGTGTATGAGGACAGTCAGTTTCGGGGTGTATGAGGTCAGTTAGTGTCGGGGTGTATGGGGTCAGTCAGTGTCGGGGTGTATGTGGTCAGTGTCGGGGTGTATGGGGTCAGTCAGTGTCGGGGTGTATGGGGTCAGTCAATGTCGGGGTGTATGGGTCAGTCAGTGTCGGGGTGTATGGGGTCAGTCAGTGTCGGGGTGTATGTGGTCAGTGTCGGGGTGTATGGGGTCAGTCAGTGTCGGGGTGTATGGGGTCAGTCAGTGTCGGGGTGTATGGCGTCAGTCAGTGTCGGGGTGTATGGAGTCAGTCAGTGTCGGGGTTTATGGGGTCAGTCAGTTTCGGGGTGTATGTGGTCAGTCAGTGTCGGGGTGTATGTGGTCAGTCAGTGTCGGGGTTTATGGGTCAGTCTGTGTCGGGGTGTATGGGGTCAGTCAGTGTCGGGGTGTATGGAGTCACTCAGTGTCGGGGTGTATGTGGTCAGTCAGTGTCGGTGTGTATGGGGTCAGTCAGTGTCGGGGTGTATGGAGTCAGTCAGTGTCGGGGTGTAAATGGTCAGTCAGTGTCGGGGTGTATGGGGTCAGTCAGTGTCGGGGTGTATAGGGTCAGTCAGTGTCGGGGTGTATGGGGTCAGTCAGTGTCGGGGTGTATGGGGTCAGTCAGTCTCCGGGTGTATGAGGACAGTCAGTTTCTGGGTGTATGAGGTCAGTTAGTGTCTTGGTGTATGGGGTCAGTCAGTGTCGGGGTGTATGTGGTCAGTGTCGGGGTGTATGGGGTCAGTCAGTGTCGGGGTGTATGGGGTCAGTCAGTGTCGGGGTGTATGGCGTCAGTCAGTGTCGGGGTGTATCGAGTCAGTCAGTGTCGGGGTTTATGGGGTCAGTCAGTGTCGGGGTGTATGTGGTCAGTCAGTGTCGGGGTGTATGTGGTCAGTCAGTGTCGGGGTTTATGGGGTCAGTCAGTGTCGGGGTGTATGTGGTCAGTCAGTCTCGGGGTGTGTGTGGTCAGTCAGTGTCGGGGTGTATGGCATCAGTCAGTGTTGGGGTGTATGGGATCAGTCAGTCTCCGGGTGTATGGGGTCAGTCAGTGTCGGGGTGTATGGTGTCAGTCAGTGTCGGGGTGTATGGAGTCAGTCAGTGTCATGGTGTATGGGGTCAGTCAGAGTCGGGGTGTATGGGGTCAGTCAGTGTCGGGTTGTATGAGGTCAGTCAGTGTCGGGGTGTATGTGGTTAGTCAGTGTCGGGGTGTATGGGGTCAGTTAGTATTGGTGTGTATGGGGTCAGTCAGTGTCCGAGTGTATGGGGTCAGTCAGTGTCGCGGTGTTTGGGGTCAGTCAGTGTCGGGGTATATGAGGTCAGTCAGTGTCAGGGTGTATGAGGTCAGTCAGTGTCGGCGTGTATGGGGTCAGTCAGTGTCGGCGTGTAAGGGGTCAGTCAGTGTTGGGGTGTATGGGATCAGTCAGTCTCCGGGTGTATGAGGACAGTCAGTTTCGGGGTGTATGAGGTCAGTTAGTGTCGGGGTGTATGGGGTCAGTCAGTGTCGGGGTGTATGTGGTCAGTGTCGGGGTGTATGGGGTCAGTCAGTGTCGGGGTGTATGGGGTCAGTCAGTGTCGGGGTGTATGGCGTCAGTCAGTGTCGGGGTGTATGGAGTCAGTCAGTGTCGGGGTTTATGGGGTCAGTCAGTGTCGGGGTGTATGTGGTCAGTCAGTGTCGGGGTGTATGTGGTCAGTCAGTGTCGGGGTTTATGGGTCAGTCTGTGTCGGGGTGTATGGGGTCAGTCAGTGTCGGGGTGTATGGAGTCAGTCAGTGTCGGGGTGTATGTGGTCAGTCAGTGTCGGGGTGTATGGGGGCACAGTGCCGGGGTGTATGGGGTCACAGTGTCAGGGTGTATGGGGTCACAGTATCCGGGTGTATGTGGTCAGTCAGTGTCGGGGTGTATGGGGTCAGTCAGTGTCGGGGTGTATGGGGTCAGTCAGTGTCGGGGTGTATGGGGTCAGTCAGTCGGGGTGTATGTGGTCAGTGAGTGTCGGGCTGTATGGGGTCAGTCAGTGTCAGGGTGTATGTGGTCAGTCAGTTTCCGGGTGTATGGGGTCAGTCAGTGTCGGGGTGTATGGGGTCAGTCAGTGTCGGGGTGTATGGGGTCCGTCAGTCGGGGTGTATGTGGTCAGTGAGTGTCGGGGTGTATGGGGTCAGTCAGTGTCAGGGTGTATGGGGTCAGTCAGTTTCCGGGTGTATGGGGTCAGTAAGTGTCGGGGTGTATGGGGTCACAGTGTCGGGGTGTATGGGGTCAGTCAGTGTCGGTGTGTATGGGGTCACTCAGTGTCGGGGTGTATGGAGTCAGTCAGTGTCAGGATGTATGGGGTCAGTCAGTGTCGGGATGTATGGGGTCAGTCAGAGTCGGGGTGTATGGGTCAGTCAGTGTCGGGGTGTATGGGGTCAGTCAGTGTCGGGGTTTATGGGGTCAGTCAGTGTCGGGGTGTATGGAGTCAGTCAGTGTCGGGGTGTATGTGGTCAGTCAGTGTCGGGGTGTATGGGGGCACAGTGCCGGGGTGTATGGGGTCACAGTGTCGGGGTGTATGGGGTCACAGTATCCGGGTGTATGTGGTCAGTCAATGTCGGGGTGTATGGGGTCAGTCAGTGTCGGGGTGTATGGGGTCAGTCAGTGTCGGGGTGTATGGGGTCAGTCAGTCGGGGTGTATGTGGTCAGTGAGTGTCGGGCTGTATGGGGTCAGTCAGTGTCAGGGTGGATGTGGTCAGTCAGTTTCCGGGTGTATGGGGTCAGTCAGTGTCGGGGTGTATGGGGTCAGTCAGTGTCGGGGTGTATGGGGTCCGTCAGTCGGGGTGTATGTGGTCAGTGAGTGTCGGGGTGTATGGGGTCAGTCAGTGTCAGGGTGTATGGGGTCAGTCAGTTTCCGGGTGTATGGGGTAAGTCAGTGTCGGGGTGTATGGGGTCAGTCAGTGTCGGTGTGTATGGGGTCACTCAGTGTCGGGGTGTATGGGATCAGTCAGTGTCCGGGTGTATGGGGTCAGTCAGTGTCGGGGTGTATGGAGTCAGTCAGTGTCGGGGTGTAAATGGTCAGTCAGTGTCGGGGTGTATGGGGTCAGTCAGTGTCGGGGTGTATGGGGTCAGTCAGTGTCGGGGTGTATGGGGTCAGTCAGTGTCGGGGTGTATGGGGTCAGTCAGTCTCCGGGTGTATGAGGACAGTCAGTTTCGGGGTGTATGAGGTCAGTTAGTGTCGGGGTGTATGGGGTCAGTCAGTGTCGGGGTGTATGTGGTCAGTGTCGGGGTGTATGGGGTCAGTCAGTGTCGGGGTGTATGGGGTCAGTCAGTGTCGGGGTGTATGGCGTCAGTCAGTGTCGGGGTGTATGGAGTCAGTCAGTGTCGGGGTTTATGGGGTCAGTCAGTGTCGGGGTGTATGTGGTCAGTCAGTGTCGGGGTGTATGTGGTCAGTCAGTGTCGGGGTTTATGGGGTCAGTCAGTGTCGGGGTGTATGTGGTCAGTCAGTCTCGGGGTGTGTGTGGTCAGTCAGTGTCGGGGTGTATGGCATCAGTCAGTGTTGGGGTGTATGGGATCAGTCAGTCTCCGGGTGTATGGGGTCAGTCAGTGTCGGGGTGTATGGTGTCAGTCAGTGTCGGGGTGTATGGAGTCAGTCAGTGTCATGGTGTATGGGGTCAGTCAGAGTCGGGGTGTATGGGGTCAGTCAGTGTCGGGTTGTATGAGGTCAGTCAGTGTCGGGGTGTATGTGGTTAGTCAGTGTCGGGGTGTATGGGGTCAGTTAGTATTGGTGTGTATGGGGTCAGTCAGTGTCCGAGTGTATGGGGTCAGTCAGTGTCGCGGTGTTTGGGGTCAGTCAGTGTCGGGGTATATGAGGTCAGTCAGTGTCAGGGTGTATGAGGTCAGTCAGTGTCGGCGTGTATGGGGTCAGTCAGTGTCGGGGTGTATGTGGTCAGTCAGTCTCGGGGTGTGTGTGGTCAGTCAGTGTCGGGGTGTATGGCATCAGTCAGTGTTGGGGTGTATGGGATCAGTCAGTCTCCGGGTGTATGGGGTCAGTCAGTGTCGGGGTGTATGGTGTCAGTCAGTGTCGGGGTGTATGGAGTCAGTCAGTGTCATGGTGCATGGGGTCAGTCAGAGTCGGGGTGTATGGGGTCAGTCAGTGTCGGGTTGTATGAGGTCAGTCAGTGTCGGGGTGTATGTGGTTAGTCAGTGTCGGGGTGTATGGGGTCAGTTAGTATTGGTGTGTATGGGGTCAGTCAGTGTCCGAGTGTATGGGGTCAGTCAGTGTCGCGGTGTTTGGGGTCAGTCAGTGTCGGGGTATATGAGGTCAGTCAGTGTCAGGGTGTATGAGGTCAGTCAGTGTCGGCGTGTATGGGGTCAGTCAGTGTCGGCGTGTAAGGGGTCAGTCAGTGTTGGGTTGTATGGGATCAGTCAGTCTCCGGGTGTATGAGGACAGTCAGTTTCGGGGTGTATGAGGTCAGTTAGTGTCGGGGTGTATGGGGTCAGTCAGTGTCGGGGTGTATGTGGTCAGTGTCGGGGTGTATGGGGTCAGTCAGTGTCGGGGTGTATGGGGTCAGTCAGTGTCGGGGTGTATGGGTCAGTCAGTGTCGGGGTGTATGGGGTCAGTCAGTGTCGGGGTGTATGTGGTCAGTGTCGGGGTGTATGGGGTCAGTCAGTGTCGGGGTGTATGGGGTCAGTCAGTGTCGGGGTGTATGGCGTCAGTCAGTGTCGGGGTGTATGGAGTCAGTCAGTGTCGGGGTTTATGGGGTCAGTCAGTTTCGGGGTGTATGTGGTCAGTCAGTGTCGGGGTGTATGTGGTCAGTCAGTGTCGGGGTTTATGGGTCAGTCTGTGTCGGGGTGTATGGGGTCAGTCAGTGTCGGGGTGTATGGAGTCAGTCAGTGTCGGGGTGTAAATGGTCAGTCAGTGTCGGGGTGTATGGGGTCAGTCAGTGTCGGGGTGTATGGGGTCAGTCAGTGTCGGGGTGTATGGGGTCAGTCAGTGTCGGGGTGTATGGGGTCAGTCAGTCTCCGGGTGTATGAGGACAGTCAGTTTCGGGGTGTATGAGGTCAGTTAGTGTCGGGGTGTATGGGGTCAGTCAGTGTCGGGGTGTATGTGGTCAGTGTCGGGGTGTATGGGGTCAGTCAGTGTCGGGGTGTATGGGGTCAGTCAGTGTCGGGGTGTATGGCGTCAGTCAGTGTCGGGGTGTATGGAGTCAGTCAGTGTCGGGGTTTATGGGGTCAGTCAGTGTCGGGGTGTATGTGGTCAGTCAGTGTCGGGGTGTATGTGGTCAGTCAGTGTCGGGGTTTATGGGGTCAGTCAGTGTCGGGGTGTATGTGGTCAGTCAGTCTCGGGGTGTGTGTGGTCAGTCAGTGTCGGGGTGTATGGCATCAGTCAGTGTTGGGGTGTATGGGATCAGTCAGTCTCCGGGTGTATGGGGTCAGTCAGTGTCGGGGTGTATGGTGTCAGTCAGTGTCGGGGTGTATGGAGTCAGTCAGTGTCATGGTGTATGGGGTCAGTCAGAGTCGGGGTGTATGGGGTCAGTCAGTGTCGGGTTGTATGAGGTCAGTCAGTGTCGGGGTGTATGTGGTTAGTCAGTGTCGGGGTGTATGGGGTCAGTTAGTATTGGTGTGTATGGGGTCAGTCAGTGTCGCGGTGTATGGGGTCAGTCAGTGTCGCGGTGTTTGGGGTCAGTCAGTGTCGGGGTATATGAGGTCAGTCAGTGTCAGGTGTATGAGGTCAGTCAGTGTCGGCGTGTATGGGGTCAGTCAGTGTCGGCGTGTAAGGGGTCAGTCAGTGTTGGGTGTATGGGATCAGTCAGTCTCCGGGTGTATGAGGACAGTCAGTTTCGGGGTGTATGAGGTCAGTTAGTGTCGGGGTGTATGGGGTCAGTCAGTGTCGGGGTGTATGTGGTCAGTGTCGGGGTGTATGGGGTCAGTCAGTGTCGGGGTGTATGGGGTCAGTCAGTGTCGGGGTGTATGGCGTCAGTCAGTGTCGGGGTGTATGGAGTCAGTCAGTGTCGGCGTTTATGGGGTCAGTCAGTGTCGGGGTGTATGTGGTCAGTCAGTGTCGGGGTGTATGGGGTCAGTCAGTGTCGGGGTGTATGGGGTCAGTCAGTGTCGGGGTGTATGGCGTCAGTCAGTGTCGGGGTGTATGGAGTCAGTCAGTGTCGGGGTGTATGTGGTCAGTCAGTGTCGGGGTGTATGGGGTCAGTCAGTGTCGGGGTGTATGGGGTCAGTCAGTGTCGGGGTGTATGGCGTCAGTCAGTGTCGGGGTGTATGGAGTCAGTCAGTGTCGGGGTTTATGGGGTCAGTCAGTGTCGGGGTGTATGTGGTCAGTCAGTGTCGGGGTGTATGTGGTCAGTCAGTGTCGGGGTTTATGGGGTCAGTCAGTGTCGGGGTGTATGTGTTCAGTCAGTCTCGGGGTGTGTGTGGTCAGTCAGTGTCGGGGTGTATGGCATCAGTCAGTGTTGGGGTGTATGGGATCAGTCAGTCTCCGGGTGTATGGGGTCAGTCAGTGTCGGGGTGTATGGTGTCAGTCAGTGTCGGGGTGTATGGAGTCAGTCAGTGTCATGGTGTATGGGGTCAGTCAGAGTCGGGGTGTATGGGGTCAGTCAGTGTCGGGTTGTATGAGGTCAGTCAGTGTCGGGGTGTATGTGGTTAGTCAGTGTCGGGGTGTATGGGGTCAGTTAGTATTGGTGTGTATGGGGTCAGTCAGTGTCCGAGTGTATGGGGTCAGTCAGTGTCGCGGTGTTTGGGGTCAGTCAGTGTCGGGGTATATGAGGTCAGTCAGTGTCAGTGTGTATGAGGTCAGTCAGTGTCGGCGTGTATGGGGTCAGTCAGTGTCGGCGTGTAAGGGGTCAGTCAGTGTTGGGGTGTATGGGATCAGTCAGTCTCCGGGTGTATGAGGACAGTCAGTTTCGGGGTGTATGAGGTCAGTTAGTGTCGGGGTGTATGGGGTCAGTCAGTGTCGGGGTGTATGTGGTCAGTGTCGGGGTGTATGGGGTCAGTCAGTGTCGGGGTGTATGTGGTCAGTGTCGGGGTGTATGGGGTCAGTCAGTGTCGGGGTGTATGGGGTCAGTCAGTGTCGGGGTGTATGGCGTCAGTCAGTGTCGGGGTGTATGGAGTCAGTCAGTGTCGGGGTTTATGGGGTCAGTCAGTTTCGGGGTGTATGTGGTCAGTCAGTGTCGGGGTGTATGTGGTCAGTCAGTGTCGGGGTTTATGGGTCAGTCTGTGTCAGGGTGTATGGGGTCAGTCAGTGTCGGGGTGTATGGAGTCAGTCAGTGTCGGGGTGTATGTGGTCAGTCAGTGTCGGTGTGTATGGGGTCAGTCAGTGTCGGGGTGTATGGAGTCAGTCAGTGTCGGGGTGTAAATGGTCAGTCAGTGTCGGGGTGTATGGGGTCAGTCAGTGTCGGGGTGTATAGGGTCAGTCAGTGTCGGGGTGTATGGGGTCAGTCAGTGTCGGGGTGTATGGGGTCAGTCAGTCTCCGGGTGTATGAGGACAGTCAGTTTCGGGGTGTATGAGGTCAGTTAGTGTCGGGGTGTATGGGGTCAGTCAGTGTCGAGGTGTATGTGGTCAGTGTCGGGGTGTATGGGGTCAGTCAGTGTCGGGGTGTATGGGGTCAGTCAGTGTCGGGGTGTATGGCGTCAGTCAGTGTCGGGGTGTATGGAGTCAGTCAGTGTCGGGGTTTATGGGGTCAGTCAGTGTCGGGGTGTATGTGGTCAGTCAGTGTCGGGGTGTATGGGGTCAGTCAGTGTCGGGGTGTATGGGGTCAGTCAGTGTCGGGGTGTATGGCGTCAGTCAGTGTCGGGGTGTATGGAGTCAGTCAGTGTCGGGGTGTATGTGGTCAGTCAGTGTCGGGGTGTATGGGGTCAGTCAGTGTCGGGGTGTATGGGGTCAGTCAGTGTCGGGGTGTATGGCGTCAGTCAGTGTCGGGGTGTATGGAGTCAGTCAGTGTCGGGGTTTATGGGGTCAGTCAGTGTCGGGGTGTATGTGGTCAGTCAGTGTCGGGGTGTATGTGGTCAGTCAGTGTCGGGGTTTATGGGGTCAGTCAGTGTCGGGGTGTATGTGTTCAGTCAGTCTCGGGGTGTGTGTGGTCAGTCAGTGTCGGGGTGTATGGCATCAGTCAGTGTTGGGGTGTATGGGATCAGTCAGTCTCCGGGTGTATGGGGTCAGTCAGTGTCGGGGTGTATGGTGTCAGTCAGTGTCGGGGTGTATGGAGTCAGTCAGTGTCATGGTGTATGGGGTCAGTCAGAGTCGGGGTGTATGGGGTCAGTCAGTGTCGGGTTGTATGAGGTCAGTCAGTGTCGGGGTGTATGTGGTTAGTCAGTGTCGGGGTGTATGGGGTCAGTTAGTATTGGTGTGTATGGGGTCAGTCAGTGTCGCGGTGTTTGGGGTCAGTCAGTGTCGGGGTATATGAGGTCAGTCAGTGTCAGTGTGTATGAGGTCAGTCAGTGTCGGCGTGTATGGGGTCAGTCAGTGTCGGCGTGTAAGGTGTCAGTCAGTGTTGGGGTGTATGGGATCAGTCAGTCTCCGGGTGTATGAGGACAGTCAGTTTCGGGGTGTATGAGGTCAGTTAGTGTCGGGGTGTATGGGGTCAGTCAGTGTCGGGGTGTATGTGGTCAGTGTCGGGGTGTATGGGGTCAGTCAGTGTCGGGGTGTATGGGGTCAGTCAATGTCGGGGTGTATGGGTCAGTCAGTGTCGGGGTGTATGGGGTCAGTCAGTGTCGGGGTGTATGTGGTCAGTGTCGGGGTGTATGGGGTCAGTCAGTGTCGGGGTGTATGGGGTCAGTCAGTGTCGGGGTGTATGGCGTCAGTCAGTGTCGGGGTGTATGGAGTCAGTCAGTGTCGGGGTTTATGGGGTCAGTCAGTTTCGGGGTGTATGTGGTCAGTCAGTGTCGGGGTGTATGTGGTCAGTCAGTGTCGGGGTTTATGGGTCAGTCTGTGTCGGGGTGTATGGGGTCAGTCAGTGTCGGGGTGTATGGAGTCACTCAGTGTCGGGGTGTATGTGGTCAGTCAGTGTCGGTGTGTATGGGGTCAGTCAGTGTCGGGGTGTATGGAGTCAGTCAGTGTCGGGGTGTAAATGGTCAGTCAGTGTCGGGGTGTATGGGGTCAGTCAGTGTCGGGGTGTATAGGGTCAGTCAGTGTCGGGGTGTATGGGGTCAGTCAGTGTCGGGGTGTATGGGGTCAGTCAGTCTCCGGGTGTATGAGGACAGTCAGTTTCTGGGTGTATGAGGTCAGTTAGTGTCTTGGTGTATGGGGTCAGTCAGTGTCGGGGTGTATGTGGTCAGTGTCGGGGTGTATGGGGTCAGTCAGTGTCGGGGTGTATGGGGTCAGTCAGTGTCGGGGTGTATGGCGTCAGTCAGTGTCGGGGTGTATCGAGTCAGTCAGTGTCGGGGTTTATGGGGTCAGTCAGTGTCGGGGTGTATGTGGTCAGTCAGTGTCGGGGTGTATGTGGTCAGTCAGTGTCGGGGTTTATGGGGTCAGTCAGTGTCGGGGTGTATGTGGTCAGTCAGTCTCGGGGTGTGTGTGGTCAGTCAGTGTCGGGGTGTATGGCATCAGTCAGTGTTGGGGTGTATGGGATCAGTCAGTCTCCGGGTGTATGGGGTCAGTCAGTGTCGGGGTGTATGGTGTCAGTCAGTGTCGGGGTGTATGGAGTCAGTCAGTGTCATGGTGTATGGGGTCAGTCAGAGTCGGGGTGTATGGGGTCAGTCAGTGTCGGGTTGTATGAGGTCAGTCAGTGTCGGGGTGTATGTGGTTAGTCAGTGTCGGGGTGTATGGGGTCAGTTAGTATTGGTGTGTATGGGGTCAGTCAGTGTCCGAGTGTATGGGGTCAGTCAGTGTCGCGGTGTTTGGGGTCAGTCAGTGTCGGGGTATATGAGGTCAGTCAGTGTCAGGGTGTATGAGGTCAGTCAGTGTCGGCGTGTATGGGGTCAGTCAGTGTCGGCGTGTAAGGGGTCAGTCAGTGTTGGGGTGTATGGGATCAGTCAGTCTCCGGGTGTATGAGGACAGTCAGTTTCGGGGTGTATGAGGTCAGTTAGTGTCGGGGTGTATGGGGTCAGTCAGTGTCGGGGTGTATGTGGTCAGTGTCGGGGTGTATGGGGTCAGTCAGTGTCGGGGTGTATGGGGTCAGTCAGTGTCGGGGTGTATGGCGTCAGTCAGTGTCGGGGTGTATGGAGTCAGTCAGTGTCGGGGTTTATGGGGTCAGTCAGTGTCGGGGTGTATGTGGTCAGTCAGTGTCGGGGTGTATGTGGTCAGTCAGTGTCGGGGTTTATGGGTCAGTCTGTGTCGGGGTGTATGGGGTCAGTCAGTGTCGGGGTGTATGGAGTCAGTCAGTGTCGGGGTGTATGTGGTCAGTCAGTGTCGGGGTGTATGGGGGCACAGTGCCGGGGTGTATGGGGTCACAGTGTCAGGGTGTATGGGGTCACAGTATCCGGGTGTATGTGGTCAGTCAGTGTCGGGGTGTATGGGGTCAGTCAGTGTCGGGGTGTATGGGGTCAGTCAGTGTCGGGGTGTATGGGGTCAGTCAGTCGGGGTGTATGTGGTCAGTGAGTGTCGGGCTGTATGGGGTCAGTCAGTGTCAGGGTGTATGTGGTCAGTCAGTTTCCGGGTGTATGGGGTCAGTCAGTGTCGGGGTGTATGGGGTCAGTCAGTGTCGGGGTGTATGGGGTCCGTCAGTCGGGGTGTATGTGGTCAGTGAGTGTCGGGGTGTATGGGGTCAGTCAGTGTCAGGGTGTATGGGGTCAGTCAGTTTCCGGGTGTATGGGGTCAGTAAGTGTCGGGGTGTATGGGGTCACAGTGTCGGGGTGTATGGGGTCAGTCAGTGTCGGTGTGTATGGGGTCACTCAGTGTCGGGGTGTATGGAGTCAGTCAGTGTCAGGATGTATGGGGTCAGTCAGTGTCGGGATGTATGGGGTCAGTCAGAGTCGGGGTGTATGGGTCAGTCAGTGTCGGGGTGTATGGGGTCAGTCAGTGTCGGGGTTTATGGGGTCAGTCAGTGTCGGGGTGTATGGAGTCAGTCAGTGTCGGGGTGTATGTGGTCAGTCAGTGTCGGGGTGTATGGGGGCACAGTGCCGGGGTGTATGGGGTCACAGTGTCGGGGTGTATGGGGTCACAGTATCCGGGTGTATGTGGTCAGTCAATGTCGGGGTGTATGGGGTCAGTCAGTGTCGGGGTGTATGGGGTCAGTCAGTGTCGGGGTGTATGGGGTCAGTCAGTCGGGGTGTATGTGGTCAGTGAGTGTCGGGCTGTATGGGGTCAGTCAGTGTCAGGGTGGATGTGGTCAGTCAGTTTCCGGGTGTATGGGGTCAGTCAGTGTCGGGGTGTATGGGGTCAGTCAGTGTCGGGGTGTATGGGGTCCGTCAGTCGGGGTGTATGTGGTCAGTGAGTGTCGGGGTGTATGGGTTCAGTCAGTGTCAGGGTGTATGGGGTCAGTCAGTTTCCGGGTGTATGGGGTAAGTCAGTGTCGGGGTGTATGGGGTCAGTCAGTGTCGGTGTGTATGGGGTCACTCAGTGTCGGGGTGTATGGAGTCAGTCAGTGTCAGGATGTATGGGGTCAGTCAATGTCGGGATGTATGGGGTCAGTCAGAGTCGGGGTGTATGGGTCAGTCAGTGTCGGGGTGTATGGGGTCAGTCAGTGTCGGGGTTTATGGGGTCAGGCAGTGTCGGGGTGTATGGGGTCAGTCAGTGTCCGGGTGTATGTGGTCAGTCAGTGTCGGGGTGTATGTGGTCAGTCAGTGTCGGGGTGTATGTGGTCAGTCAGTCTCGGGGTGTATGTGGTCAGTCAGTGTCGGGGTGTAAGGCATCAGTCAGTGTTGGGGTGTATGGGGTCAGTCAGTCTCCGGGTGGATGGGGTCAGTCAGTGTCGGGGTATATGGGGTCAGTCAGTCTCCGGGTGTATGGGGTCAGTCAGTGTCGGGGTGTATGGTGTCAGTCAGTGTCGGGGTTTATGGAGTCAGTCAGTGTCAGGGTGTATGGGGTCAGTCAGAGTCGGGGTGTATGGGGTCAGTCAGTGTCGGGTTGTATGAGGTCAGTCAGTGTCGGGGTGTATGTGGTCAGTCCGTGTCGGGGTGTATGGGGTCAGTTAGTATTGGGGTGTATGGGGTCAGTCAGTGTCCGAGTGTATGGGGTCAGTCAGTGTCGCGGTGTTTGGGGTCAGTCAGTGTCGGGGTGTATGAGGTCAGTCAGTGTCAGGGTGTATGAGGTCAGTCAGTGTCGGGGTGTATGGGATCAGTCAGTGTCAGGGTGTATGGGGTCAGTCACTGTCGGGGTGTATGTGGTCAGTCAGTGTCGGGTGTATGTGGTCAGTCTGTGTCGGGGTGTATGGGGTCAGTCAGTGTCGGGGTGTATGGGGTCAGTCAGTGATGGGTGTATGTGGTCAGTCAGTGTCGGGGTGTATTGGGTCAGCCAGTGTCGGGGTGTATGGGGTCAGTCAGTGTCGGGGTGTATGGAGTCAGTCAGTGTTGGGGTGTATGGGGTCAGTCAGTGTCGGGATGTATGGGTCAGTCAGTGTCGGGGTGTATGGGGTCAGTCAGTGTCGGGGTGTATGTGGTCAGTGTCGGGGTGTATGGGGTCAGTCAGTCGGGGTGTATGTGGTCAGTGAGTGTCGGGCTGTATGGGGTCAGTCAGTGTCAGGGTGTATGTGGTCAGTCAGTTTCCGGGTGTATGGGGTCAGTCAGTGTCGGGGTGTATGGGGTCAGTCAGTGACGGGGTGTATGGGGTCCGTCAGTCGGGGTGTATGTGGTCAGTGAGTGTCGGGATGTATGGGGTCAGTCAGTGTCAGGGTGTATGGGGTCAGTCAGTTTCCGGGTGTATGGGGTCAGTAAGTGTCGGGGTGTATGGGGTCACAGTTTCGGGGTGTATGGGGTCAGTCAGTTTCGGGGTGTATGCGGTCAGTCAGTGTCGGGGTGTATGCGGTCAGTCAGTGTCGGTGTGTATGGGGTCACTCAGTGTCGGGGTGTATGGAGTCAGTCAGTGTCAGGATGTATGGGGTCAGTCAGTGTCGGGATGTATGGGGTCAGTCAGAGTCGGGGTGTATGGGTCAGTCAGTGTCGGGGTGTATGGGGTCAGTCAGTGTCGGGGTTTATGGGGTCAGTCAGTGTCGGGGTGTATGGAGTCAGTCAGTGTCGGGGTGTATGTGGTCAGTCAGTGTCGGGGTGTATGGGGGCACAGTGTCGGTGTGTATGGGGTCACTCAGTGTCGGGGTGTATGGAGTCAGTCAGTGTCAGGATGTATGGGGTCAGTCAGTGTCGGGATGTATGGGGTCAGTCAGAGTCGGGGTGTATGGGTCAGTCAGTGTCGGGGTGTATGGGGTCAGTCAGTGTCGGGGTTTATGGGGTCAGGCAGTGTCGGGGTGTATCGGGTCAGTCAGTGTCCGGGTGTATGTGGTCAGTCAGTGTCGGGGTGTATGTGGTCAGTCAGTGTCGGGGTGTATGTGGTCAGTCAGTCTCGGGGTGTATGTGGTCAGTCAGTGTCGGGGTGTAAGGCATCAGTCAGTGTTGGGGTGTATGGGGTCAGTCAGTCTCCGGGTGGATGGGGTCAGTCAGTGTCGGGGTATATGGGGTCAGTCAGTCTCCGGGTGTATGGGGTCAGTCAGTGTCGGGGTGTATGGTGTCAGTCAGTGTCGGGGTTTATGGAGTCAGTCAGTGTCAGGGTGTATGGGGTCAGTCAGTCGGGGTGTATGTGGTCAGTGAGTGTCGGGATGTATGGGGTCAGTCAGTGTCAGGGTGTATGGGGTCAGTCAGTTTCCGGGTGTATGGGGTCAGTAAGTGTCGGGGTGTATGGGGTCACAGTTTCGGGGTGTATGGGGTCAGTCAGTTTCGGGGTGTATGCGGTCAGTCAGTGTCGGAGTGTATGGGGTCAGTCAGTGTCGGTGTGTATGGGGTCACTCAGTGTCGGGGTGTATGGAGTCAGTCAGTGTCAGGATGTATGGGGTCAGTCAGTGTCGGGATGTATGGGGTCAGTCAGAGTCGGGGTGTATGGGTCAGTCAGTGTCGGGGTGTATGGGGTCAGTCAGTGTCGGGGTTTATGGGGTCAGTCAGTGTCGGGGTGTATGGAGTCAGTCAGTGTCGGGGTGTATGTGGTCAGTCAGTGTCGGGGTGTATGGGGGCACAGTGTCGGTGTGTATGGGGTCACTCAGTGTCGGGGTGTATGGAGTCAGTCAGTGTCAGGATGTATGGGGTCAGTCAGTGTCGTGATGTATGGGGTCAGTCAGAGTCGGGGTGTATGGGTCAGTCAGTGTCGGGGTGTATGGGGTCAGTCAGTGTCGGGGTGTATGGCGTCAGTCAGTGTCGGGGTGTATGGAGTCAGTCAGTGTCGGGGTTTATGGGGTCAGTCAGTGTCGGGGTGTATGTGGTCAGTCAGTGTCGGGGTGTATGAGGTCAGTCAGTGTCAGGGTGTATGAGGTCAGTCAGTGTCGGGGTGTATGGGATCAGTCAGTGTCAGGGTGTATGGGGTCAGTCACTGTCGGGGTGTATGTGGTCAGTCAGTGTCGGGTGTATGTGGTCAGTCTGTGTCGGGGTGTATGGGGTCAGTCAGTGTCGGGGTGTATGGGGTCAGTCAGTGATGGGTGTATGTGGTCAGTCAGTGTCGGGGTGTATTGGGTCAGCCAGTGTCGGGGTGTATGGGGTCAGTCAGTGTCGGGGTGTATGGAGTCAGTCAGTGTTGGGGTGTATGGGGTCAGTCAGTGTCGGGATGTATGGGTCAGTCAGTGTCGGGGTGTATGGGGTCAGTCAGTGTCGGGGTGTATGTGGTCAGTGTCGGGGTGTATGGGGTCAGTCAGTCGGGGTGTATGTGGTCAGTGAGTGTCGGGCTGTATGGGGTCAGTCAGTGTCAGGGTGTATGTGGTCAGTCAGTTTCCGGGTGTATGGGGTCAGTCAGTGTCGGGGTGTATGGGGTCAGTCAGTGACGGGGTGTATGGGGTCCGTCAGTCGGGGTGTATGTGGTCAGTGAGTGTCGGGATGTATGGGGTCAGTCAGTGTCAGGGTGTATGGGGTCAGTCAGTTTCCGGGTGTATGGGGTCAGTAAGTGTCGGGGTGTATGGGGTCACAGTTTCGGGGTGTATGGGGTCAGTCAGTTTCGGGGTGTATGCGGTCAGTCAGTGTCGGGGTGTATGCGGTCAGTCAGTGTCGGTGTGTATGGGGTCACTCAGTGTCGGGGTGTATGGAGTCAGTCAGTGTCAGGATGTATGGGGTCAGTCAGTGTCGGGATGTATGGGGTCAGTCAGAGTCGGGGTGTATGGGTCAGTCAGTGTCGGGGTGTATGGGGTCAGTCAGTGTCGGGGTTTATGGGGTCAGTCAGTGTCGGGGTGTATGGAGTCAGTCAGTGTCGGGGTGTATGTGGTCAGTCAGTGTCGGGGTGTATGGGGGCACAGTGTCGGTGTGTATGGGGTCACTCAGTGTCGGGGTGTATGGAGTCAGTCAGTGTCAGGATGTATGGGGTCAGTCAGTGTCGGGATGTATGGGGTCAGTCAGAGTCGGGGTGTATGGGTCAGTCAGTGTCGGGGTGTATGGGGTCAGTCAGTGTCGGGGTTTATGGGGTCAGGCAGTGTCGGGGTGTATCGGGTCAGTCAGTGTCCGGGTGTATGTGGTCAGTCAGTGTCGGGGTGTATGTGGTCAGTCAGTGTCGGGGTGTATGTGGTCAGTCAGTCTCGGGGTGTATGTGGTCAGTCAGTGTCGGGGTGTAAGGCATCAGTCAGTGTTGGGGTGTATGGGGTCAGTCAGTCTCCGGGTGGATGGGGTCAGTCAGTGTCGGGGTATATGGGGTCAGTCAGTCTCCGGGTGTATGGGGTCAGTCAGTGTCGGGGTGTATGGTGTCAGTCAGTGTCGGGGTTTATGGAGTCAGTCAGTGTCAGGGTGTATGGGGTCAGTCAGTCGGGGTGTATGTGGTCAGTGAGTGTCGGGATGTATGGGGTCAGTCAGTGTCAGGGTGTATGGGGTCAGTCAGTTTCCGGGTGTATGGGGTCAGTAAGTGTCGGGGTGTATGGGGTCACAGTTTCGGGGTGTATGGGGTCAGTCAGTTTCGGGGTGTATGCGGTCAGTCAGTGTCGGAGTGTATGGGGTCAGTCAGTGTCGGTGTGTATGGGGTCACTCAGTGTCGGGGTGTATGGAGTCAGTCAGTGTCAGGATGTATGGGGTCAGTCAGTGTCGGGATGTATGGGGTCAGTCAGAGTCGGGGTGTATGGGTCAGTCAGTGTCGGGGTGTATGGGGTCAGTCAGTGTCGGGGTTTATGGGGTCAGTCAGTGTCGGGGTGTATGGAGTCAGTCAGTGTCGGGGTGTATGTGGTCAGTCAGTGTCGGGGTGTATGGGGGCACAGTGTCGGTGTGTATGGGGTCACTCAGTGTCGGGGTGTATGGAGTCAGTCAGTGTCAGGATGTATGGGGTCAGTCAGTGTCGTGATGTATGGGGTCAGTCAGAGTCGGGGTGTATGGGTCAGTCAGTGTCGGGGTGTATGGGGTCAGTCAGTGTCGGGGTTTATGGGGTCAGGCAGTGTCGGGGTGTATCGGGTCAGTCAGTGTCCGGGTGTATGTGGTCAGTCAGTGTCGGGGTGTATGTGGTCAGTCAGTGTCGGGGTGTATGTGGTCAGTCAGTCTCGGGGTGTATGTGGTCAGTCAGTGTCGGGGTGTAAGGCATCAGTCAGTGTCGGGGTGTATGGGGTCAGTCAGTGTCGGGGTGTATGGGGTCAGTCAGTGTCGGGGTATATGGGGTCAGTCAGTCTCCGGGTGTATGGGGTCAGTCAGTGTCGGGGTGTATGGTGTCAGTCAGTGTCGGGGTTTATGGAGTCAGTCAGTGTCAGGGTGTATGGGGTCAGTCAGAGTCGGGGTGTATGGGGTCAGTCAGTGTCGGGTTGTATGAGGTCAGTCAGTGTCGGGGTGTATGTGGTCAGTCCGTGTCGGGGTGTATGGGGTCAGTTAGTATTGGGGTGTATGGGGTCAGTCAGTGTCCGAGTGTATGGGGTCAGTCAGTGTCGCGGTGTTTGGGGTCAGTCAGTGTCGGGGTGTATGAGGTCAGTCAGTGTCAGGGTGTATGATGTCAGTCAGTGTCGGGGTGTATGGGATCAGTCAGTGTCGGGGTGTATGGGGTCAGTCACTGTCGGGGTGTATGTGGTCAGTCAGTGTCGGGTGTATGTGGTCAGTCTGTGTCGGGGTGTATGGGGTCAGTCAGTGTCGGGGTGTATGGAGTCAGTCAGTGACGGGTGTATGTGGTCAGTCAGTGTCGGGGTGTATTGGGTCAGCCAGTGTCGGGGTGTATGGGGTCAGTCAGTGTCGGGGTGTATGGAGTCAGTCAGTGTTGGGGTGTATGGGGTCAGTCAGTGTCGGGATGTATGGGTCAGTCAGTGTCGGGGTGTATGGTGTCAGTCAGTGTCGGGGTGTATGTGGTCAGTGTCGGGGTGTATGGGGTCAGTCAGTGTCGGGGTGTATGGGGTCAGTCAGTGTCGGGGTGTATGGCGTCAGTCAGTGTCGGGGTGTAGGAGTCAGTCAGTGTCGGGGTTTATGGGGTCAGTCAGTGTCGGGGTGTATGTGGTCAGTCAGTGTCGGGGTGTATGTGGTCAGTCAGTGTCAGGGTTTATGGGTCAGTCTGTGTCGGGGTGTATGGGGTCAGTCAGTGTCGGGGTGTATGGAGTCAGTCAGTGTCGGGGTGTATGTGGTCAGTCAGTGTCGGTGTGTATGGGGTCAGTCAGTGTCGGGGTGTATGGAGTCAGTCAGTGTCGGGGTGTAAATGGTCAGTCAGTGTCGGGGTGTATGGGGTCAGTCAGTGTCGGGGTGTATGGGGTCAGTCAGTGCCGGGGTGTATGGGGTCAGTCAGTGTCGGGGTGTATGGGGTCAGTCAGTGTCGGGGTGTTTGGGGTCAGTCAGTGTCGGGGTTTATGGGGTCAGTCTGTGTCGGGGTGTATGTGGTCAGTCAGTGTCGGGGTGTATGCGGTCAGTCACTGTCGGGGTGTATGTGGTCAGTCAGTGTCCGGGTGTATGTGGTCAGTCAGTGTCGGGGTGTATGGGTTCAGTCAGTGTCGGGGTGTATGGGGTCAGTCAGTGTCGGGGTGTATGGGGTCAGTCAGTGTCGGGGTGTATGTGGTCAGTCAGTGTCGGGGTGTATGGAGTCAGTCAGTGTCAGGATGTATGGGGTCAGTCAGTGTCGGGATGTATGGGGTCAGTCAGAGTCGGGGTGTATGGGTCAGTCAGTGTCGGGGTGTATGGGGTCAGTCAGTGTCGGGGTTTATGGGGTCAGGCAGTGTCGGGGTGTATCGGGTCAGTCAGTGTCCGGGTGTATGTGGTCAGTCAGTGTCGGGGTGTATGTGGTCAGTCAGTGTCGGGGTGTATGTGGTCAGTCAGTCTCGGGGTGTATGTGGTCAGTCAGTGTCGGGGTGTAAGGCATCAGTCAGTGTTGGGGTGTATGGGGTCAGTCAGTCTCCGGGTGGATGGGGTCAGTCAGTGTCGGGGTATATGGGGTCAGTCAGTCTCCGGGTGTATGGGGTCAGTCAGTGTCGGGGTGTATGGTGTCAGTCAGTGTCGGGGTTTATGGAGTCAGTCAGTGTCAGGGTGTATGGGGTCAGTCAGAGTCGGGGTGTATGGGGTCAGTCAGTGTCGGGTTGTATGAGGTCAGTCAGTGTCAGGGTGTATGTGGTCAGTCCGTGTCGGGGTGTATGGGGTCAGTTAGTATTGGGGTGTATGGGGTCAGTCAGTGTCCGAGTGTATGGGGTCAGTCAGTGTCGCGGTGTTTGGGGTCAGTCAGTGTCGGGGTGTATGAGGTCAGTCAGTGTCAGGGTGTATGAGGTCAGTCAGTGTCGGGGTGTATGGGATCAGTCAGTGTCGGGGTGTATGGGGTCAGTCACTGTCGGGGTGTATGTGGTCAGTCAGTGTCGGGTGTATGTGGTCAGTCTGTGTCGGGGTGTATGGGGTCAGTCAGTGTCGGGGTGTATGCGGTCAGTCAGTGTCGGGGTGTATGCGGTCAGTCAGTGTCGGTGTGTATGGGGTCACTCAGTGTCGGGGTGTATGGAGTCAGTCAGTGTCAGGATGTATGGGGTCAGTCAGTGTCGGGATGTATGGGGTCAGTCAGAGTCGGGGTGTATGGGTCAGTCAGTGTCGGGGTGTATGGGGTCAGTCAGTGTCGGGGTTTATGGGGTCAGTCAGTGTCGGGGTGTATGGAGTCAGTCAGTGTCGGGGTGTATGTGGTCAGTCAGTGTCGGGGTGTATGGGGGCACAGTGTCGGTGTGTATGGGGTCACTCAGTGTCGGGGTGTATGGAGTCAGTCAGTGTCAGGATGTATGGGGTCAGTCAGTGTCGGGATGTATGGGGTCAGTCAGAGTCGGGGTGTATGGGTCAGTCAGTGTCGGGGTGTATGGGGTCAGTCAGTGTCGGGGTTTATGGGGTCAGGCAGTGTCGGGGTGTATCGGGTCAGTCAGTGTCCGGGTGTATGTGGTCAGTCAGTGTCGGGGTGTATGTGGTCAGTCAGTGTCGGGGTGTATGTGGTCAGTCAGTCTCGGGGTGTATGTGGTCAGTCAGTGTCGGGGTGTAAGGCATCAGTCAGTGTTGGGGTGTATGGGGTCAGTCAGTCTCCGGGTGGATGGGGTCAGTCAGTGTCGGGGTATATGGGGTCAGTCAGTCTCCGGGTGTATGGGGTCAGTCAGTGTCGGGGTGTATGGTGTCAGTCAGTGTCGGGGTTTATGGAGTCAGTCAGTGTCAGGGTGTATGGGGTCAGTCAGTCGGGGTGTATGTGGTCAGTGAGTGTCGGGATGTATGGGGTCAGTCAGTGTCAGGGTGTATGGGGTCAGTCAGTTTCCGGGTGTATGGGGTCAGTAAGTGTCGGGGTGTATGGGGTCACAGTTTCGGGGTGTATGGGGTCAGTCAGTTTCGGGGTGTATGCGGTCAGTCAGTGTCGGAGTGTATGGGGTCAGTCAGTGTCGGTGTGTATGGGGTCACTCAGTGTCGGGGTGTATGGAGTCAGTCAGTGTCAGGATGTATGGGGTCAGTCAGTGTCGGGATGTATGGGGTCAGTCAGAGTCGGGGTGTATGGGTCAGTCAGTGTCGGGGTGTATGGGGTCAGTCAGTGTCGGGGTTTATGGGGTCTATCAGTGTCGGGGTGTATGGAGTCAGTCAGTGTCGGGGTGTATGTGGTCAGTCAGTGTCGGGGTGTATGGGGGCACAGTGTCGGTGTGTATGGGGTCACTCAGTGTCGGGGTGTATGGAGTCAGTCAGTGTCAGGATGTATGGGGTCAGTCAGTGTCGTGATGTATGGGGTCAGTCAGAGTCGGGGTGTATGGGTCAGTCAGTGTCGGGGTGTATGGGGTCAGTCAGTGTCGGGGTTTATGGGGTCAGGCAGTGTCGGGGTGTATCGGGTCAGTCAGTGTCCGGGTGTATGTGGTCAGTCAGTGTCGGGGTGTATGTGGTCAGTCAGTGTCGGGGTGTATGTGGTCAGTCAGTCTCGGGGTGTATGTGGTCAGTCAGTGTCGGGGTGTAAGGCATCAGTCAGTGTCGGGGTGTATGGGGTCAGTCAGTGTCGGGGTGTATGGGGTCAGTCAGTGTCGGGGTATATGGGGTCAGTCAGTCTCCGGGTGTATGGGGTCAGTCAGTGTCGGGGTGTATGGTGTCAGTCAGTGTCGGGGTTTATGGAGTCAGTCAGTGTCAGGGTGTATGGGGTCAGTCAGAGTCGGGGTGTATGGGGTCAGTCAGTGTCGGGTTGTATGAGGTCAGTCAGTGTCGGGGTGTATGTGGTCAGTCCGTGTCGGGGTGTATGGGGTCAGTTAGTATTGGGGTGTATGGGGTCAGTCAGTGTCCGAGTGTATGGGGTCAGTCAGTGTCGCGGTTTTTGGGGTCAGTCAGTGTCGGGGTGTATGAGGTCAGTCAGTGTCAGGGTGTATGATGTCAGTCAGTGTCGGGGTGTATGGGATCAGTCAGTGTCGGGGTGTATGGGGTCAGTCACTGTCGGGGTGTATGTGGTCAGTCAGTGTCGGGTGTATGTGGTCAGTCTGTGTCGGGGTGTATGGGGTCAGTCAGTGTCGGGGTGTATGGAGTCAGTCAGTGACGGGTGTATGTGCTCAGTCAGTGTCGGGGTGTATTGGGTCAGCCAGTGTCGGGGTGTATGGGGTCAGTCAGTGTCGGGGTGTATGGAGTCAGTCAGTGTTGGGGTGTATGGGGTCAGTCAGTGTCGGGATGTATGGGTCAGTCAGTGTCGGGGTGTATGGTGTCAGTCAGTGTCGGGGTGTATGTGGTCAGTGTCGGGGTGTATGGGGTCAGTCAGTGTCGGGGTGTATGGGGTCAGTCAGTGTCGGGGTGTATGGCGTCAGTCAGTGTCGGGGTGTAGGAGTCAGTCAGTGTCGGGGTTTATGGGGTCAGTCAGTGTCGGGGTGTATGTGGTCAGTCAGTGTCGGGGTGTATGTGGTCAGTCAGTGTCAGGGTTTATGGGTCAGTCTGTGTCGGGGTGTATGGGGTCAGTCAGTGTCGGGGTGTATGGAGTCAGTCAGTGTCGGGGTGTATGTGGTCAGTCAGTGTCGGTGTGTATGGGGTCAGTCAGTGTCGGGGTGTATGGAGTCAGTCAGTGTCGGGGTGTAAATGGTCAGTCAGTGTCGGGGTGTATGGGGTCAGTCAGTGTCGGGGTGTATGGGGTCAGTCAGTGCCGGGGTGTATGGGGTCAGTCAGTGTCGGGGTGTATGGGGTCAGTCAGTGTCGGGGTGTTTGGGGTCAGTCAGTGTCGGGGTTTATGGGGTCAGTCTGTGTCGGGGTGTATGTGGTCAGTCAGTGTCGGGGTGTATGCGGTCAGTCACTGTCGGGGTGTATGTGGTCAGTCAGTGTCCGGGTGTATGTGGTCAGTCAGTGTCGGGGTGTATGGGTTCAGTCAGTGTCGGGGTGTATGGGGTCAGTCAGTGTCGGGGTGTATGGGGTCAGTCAGTGTCGGGGTGTATGTGGTCAGTCAGTGTCGTTGTGTATGGAGTCAGTCAGTGTCAGGATGTATGGGGTCAGTCAGTGTCGGGATGTATGGGGTCAGTCAGAGTCGGGGTGTATGGGTCAGTCAGTGTCGGGGTGTATGGGGTCAGTCAGTGTCGGGGTTTATGGGGTCAGGCAGTGTCGGGGTGTATCGGGTCAGTCAGTGTCCGGGTGTATGTGGTCAGTCAGTGTCGGGGTGTATGTGGTCAGTCAGTGTCGGGGTGTATGTGGTCAGTCAGTCTCGGGGTGTATGTGGTCAGTCAGTGTCGGGGTGTAAGGCATCAGTCAGTGTTGGGGTGTATGGGGTCAGTCAGTCTCCGGGTGGATGGGGTCAGTCAGTGTCGGGGTATATGGGGTCAGTCAGTCTCCGGGTGTATGGGGTCAGTCAGTGTCGGGGTGTATGGTGTCAGTCAGTGTCGGGGTTTATGGAGTCAGTCAGTGTCAGGGTGTATGGGGTCAGTCAGAGTCGGGGTGTATGGGGTCAGTCAGTGTCGGGTTGTATGAGGTCAGTCAGTGTCAGGGTGTATGTGGTCAGTCCGTGTCGGGGTGTATGGGGTCAGTTAGTATTGGGGTGTATGGGGTCAGTCAGTGTCCGAGTGTATGGGGTCAGTCAGTGTCGCGGTGTTTGGGGTCAGTCAGTGTCGGGGTGTATGAGGTCAGTCAGTGTCAGGGTGTATGAGGTCAGTCAGTGTCGGGGTGTATGGGATCAGTCAGTGTCGGGGTGTATGGGGTCAGTCACTGTCGGGGTGTATGTGGTCAGTCAGTGTCGGGTGTATGTGGTCAGTCTGTGTCGGGGTGTATGGGGTCAGTCAGTGTCGGGGTGTATGGGGTCAGTCAGTGACGGGTGTATGTGGTCAGTCAGTGTCGGGGTGTATTGGGTCAGCCAGTGTCGGGGTGTATGGGGTCAGTCAGTGTCGGGGTGTATGGAGTCAGTCAGTGTTGGGGTGTATGGGGTCAGTCAGTGTCGGGATGTATGGGTCAGTCAGTGTCGGGGTGTATGGTGTCAGTCAGTGTCGGGGTGTATGTGGTCAGTGTCGGGGTGTATGGGGTTAGTCAGTGTCGGGTGTATGGGGTCAGTCAGTGTCGGGGTGTATGGGGTCAGTCAGTGTCGGGGTGTATGGGGTCAGTCAGTGCCGGGGTGTATGGGGTCAGTCAGTGTCGGGGTGTATGGGGTCAGTCAGTGTCGGGGTGTTTGGGGTCAGTCAGTGTCGGGGTTTATGGGGTCAGTCTGTGTCGGGGTGTATGTGGTCAGTCAGTGTCGGGTGTATGTGGTCAGTCTGTGTCGGGGTGTATGGGGTCAGTCAGTGTCGGGGTGTATGGGGTCAGTCAGTGATGGGTGTATGTGGTCAGTCAGTGTCGGGGTGTATTGGGTCAGCCAGTGTCGGGGTGTATGGGGTCAGTCAGTGTCGGGGTGTATGGAGTCAGTCAGTGTTGGGGTGTATGGGGTCAGTCAGTGTCGGGATGTATGGGTCAGTCAGTGTCGGGGTGTATGGGGTCAGTCAGTGTCGGGGTGTATGTGGTCAGTGTCGGGGTGTATGGGGTCAGTCAGTCGGGGTGTATGTGGTCAGTGAGTGTCGGGCTGTATGGGGTCAGTCAGTGTCAGGGTGTATGTGGTCAGTCAGTTTCCGGGTGTATGGGGTCAGTCAGTGTCGGGGTGTATGGGGTCAGTCAGTGACGGGGTGTATGGGGTCCGTCAGTCGGGGTGTATGTGGTCAGTGAGTGTCGGGATGTATGGGGTCAGTCAGTGTCAGGGTGTATGGGGTCAGTCAGTTTCCGGGTGTATGGGGTCAGTAAGTGTCGGGGTGTATGGGGTCACAGTTTCGGGGTGTATGGGGTCAATCAGTTTCGGGGTGTATGCGGTCAGTCATTGTCGGGGTGTATGCGGTCAGTCAGTGTCGGTGTGTATGGGGTCACTCAGTGTCGGGGTGTATGGAGTCAGTCAGTGTCAGGATGTATGGGGTCAGTCAGTGTCGGGATGTATGGGGTCAGTCAGAGTCGGGGTGTATGGGTCAGTCAGTGTCGGGGTGTATGGGGTCAGTCAGTGTCGGGGTTTATGGGGTCAGTCAGTGTCGGGGTGTATGGAGTCAGTCAGTGTCGGGGTGTATGTGGTCAGTCAGTGTCGGGGTGTATGGGGGCACAGTGTCGGTGTGTATGGGGTCACTCAGTGTCGGGGTGTATGGAGTCAGTCAGTGTCAGGATGTATGGGGTCAGTCAGTGTCGTGATGTATGGGGTCAGTCAGAGTTGGGGTGTATGGGTCAGTCAGTGTCGGGGTGTATGGGGTCAGTCAGTGTCGGGGTTTATGGGGTCAGGCAGTGTCGGGGTGTATCGGGTCAGTCAGTGTCCGGGTGTATGTGGTCAGTCAGTGTCGGGGTGTATGTGGTCAGTCAGTGTCGGGGTGTATGTGGTCAGTCAGTCTCGGGGTGTATGTGGTCAGTCAGTGTCGGGGTGTAAGGCATCAGTCAGTGTTGGGGTGTATGGGGTCAGTCAGTCTCCGGGTGGATGGGGTCAGTCAGTGTCGGGGTATATGGGGTCAGTCAGTCTCCGGGTGTATGGGGTCAGTCAGTGTCGGGGTGTATGGTGTCAGTCAGTGTCGGGGTTTATGGAGTCAGTCAGTGTCAGGGTGTATGGGGTCAGTCAGTCGGGGTGTATGTGGTCAGTGAGTGTCGGGATGTATGGGGTCAGTCAGTGTCAGGGTGTATGGGGTCAGTCAGTTTCCGGGTGTATGGGGTCAGTAAGTGTCGGGGTGTATGGGGTCACAGTTTCGGGGTGTATGGGGTCAGTCAGTTTCGGGGTGTATGCGGTCAGTCAGTGTCGGAGTGTATGGGGTCAGTCAGTGTCGGTGTGTATGGGGTCACTCAGTGTCGGGGTGTATGGAGTCAGTCAGTGTCAGGATGTATGGGGTCAGTCAGTGTCGGGATGTATGGGGTCAGTCAGAGTCGGGGTGTATGGGTCAGTCAGTGTCGGGGTGTATGGGGTCAGTCAGTGTCGGGGTTTATGGGGTCAGTCAGTGTCGGGGTGTATGGAGTCAGTCAGTGTCGGGGTGTATGTGGTCAGTCAGTGTCGGGGTGTATGGGGGCACAGTGTCGGTGTGTATGGGGTCACTCAGTGTCGGGGTGTATGGAGTCAGTCAGTGTCAGGATGTATGGGGTCAGTCAGAGTCGGGGTGTATGGGTCAGTCAGTGTCGGGGTGTATGGGGTCAGTCAGTGTCGGGGTTTATGGGGTCAGGCAGTGTCGGGGTGTATCGGGTCAGTCAGTGTCCGGGTGTATGTGGTCAGTCAGTGTCGGGGTGTATGGGGTCAGTTAGTATTGGGGTGTATGGGGTCAGTCAGTGTCCGAGTGTATGGGGTCAGTCAGTGTCGCGGTGTTTGGGGTCAGTCAGTGTCGGGGTGTATGAGGTCAGTCAGTGTCAGGGTGTATGAGGTCAGTCAGTGTCGGGGTGTATGGGATCAGTCAGTGTCGGGGTGTATGGGGTCAGTCACTGTCGGGGTGTATGTGGTCAGTCAGTGTCGGGTGTATGTGGTCAGTCTGTGTCGGGGTGTATGGGGTCAGTCAGTGTCGGGGTGTATGGAGTCAGTCAGTGACGGGTGTATGTGGTCAGTCAGTGTCGGGGTGTATTGGGTCAGCCAGTGTCGGGGTGTATGGGGTCAGTCAGTGTCGGGGTGTATGGAGTCAGTCAGTGTTGGGGTGTATGGGGTCAGTCAGTGTCGGGATGTATGGGTCAGTCAGTGTCGGGGTGTATGGTGTCAGTCAGTGTCGGGGTGTATGTGGTCAGTGTCGGGGTGTATGGGGTCAGTCAGTGTCGGGGTGTATGGGGTCAGTCAGTGTCGGGGTGTATGGCGTCAGTCAGTGTCCGGGTGTAGGAGTCAGTCAGTGTCGGGGTTTATGGGGTCAGTCAGTGTCGGGGTGTATGTGGTCAGTCAGTGTCGGGGTGTATGTGGTCAGTCAGTGTCAGGGTTTATGGGTCAGTCTGTGTCGGGGTGTATGGGGTCAGTCAGTGTCGGGGTGTATGGAGTCAGTCAGTGTCGGGGTGTATGTGGTCAGTCAGTGTCGGTGTGTATGGGGTCAGTCAGTGTCGGGGTGTATGGAGTCAGTCAGTGTCGGGGTGTAAATGGTCAGTCAGTGTCGGGGTGTATGGGGTCAGTCAGTGTCGGGGTGTATGGGGTCAGTCAGTGCCGGGGTGTATGGGGTCAGTCAGTGTCGGGGTGTATGGGGTCAGTCAGTGTCGGGGTGTTTGGGGTCAGTCAGTGTCGGGGTTTATGGGGTCAGTCTGTGTCGGGGTGTATGTGGTCAGTCAGTGTCGGGGTGTATGCGGTCAGTCACTGTCGGGGTGTATGTGGTCAGTCAGTGTCCGGGTGTATGTGGTCAGTCAGTGTCGGGGTGTATGGGTTCAGTCAGTGTCGGGGTGTATGGGGTCAGTCAGTGTCGGGGTGTATGGGGTCAGTCAGTGTCGGGGTGTATGTGGTCAGTCAGTGTCGGGGTGTATGGAGTCAGTCAGTGTCAGGATGTATGGGGTCAGTCAGTGTCGGGATGTATGGGGTCAGTCAGAGTCGGGGTGTATGGGTCAGTCAGTGTCGGGGTGTATGGGGTCAGTCAGTGTCGGGGTTTATGGGGTCAGGCAGTGTCGGGGTGTATCGGGTCAGTCAGTGTCCGGGTGTATGTGGTCAGTCAGTGTCGGGGTGTATGTGGTCAGTCAGTGTCGGGGTGTATGTGGTCAGTCAGTCTCGGGGTGTATGTGGTCAGTCAGTGTCGGGGTGTAAGGCATCAGTCAGTGTTGGGGTGTATGGGGTCAGTCAGTCTCCGGGTGGATGGGGTCAGTCAGTGTCGGGGTATATGGGGTCAGTCAGTCTCCGGGTGTATGGGGTCAGTCAGTGTCGGGGTGTATGGTGTCAGTCAGTGTCGGGGTTTATGGAGTCAGTCAGTGTCAGGGTGTATGGGGTCAGTCAGAGTCGGGGTGTATGGGGTCAGTCAGTGTCGGGTTGTATGAGGTCAGTCAGTGTCAGGGTGTATGTGGTCAGTCCGTGTCGGGGTGTATGGGGTCAGTTAGTATTGGGGTGTATGGGGTCAGTCAGTGTCCGAGTGTATGGGGTCAGTCAGTGTCGCGGTGTTTGGGGTCAGTCAGTGTCGGGGTGTATGAGGTCAGTCAGTGTCAGGGTGTATGAGGTCAGTCAGTGTCGGGGTGTATGGGATCAGTCAGTGTCGGGGTGTATGGGGTCAGTCACTGTCGGGGTGTATGTGGTCAGTCAGTGTCGGGTGTATGTGGTCAGTCTGTGTCGGGGTGTATGGGGTCAGTCAGTGTCGGGGTGTATGGGGTCAGTCAGTGACGGGTGTATGTGGTCAGTCAGTGTCGGGGTGTATTGGGTCAGCCAGTGTCGGGGTGTATGGGGTCAGTCAGTGTCGGGGTGTATGGAGTCAGTCAGTGTTGGGGTGTATGGGGTCAGTCAGTGTCGGGATGTATGGGTCAGTCAGTGTCGGGGTGTATGGTGTCAGTCAGTGTCGGGGTGTATGTGGTCAGTGTCGGGGTGTATGGGGTTAGTCAGTGTCGGGTGTATGGGGTCAGTCAGTGTCGGGGTGTATGGGGTCAGTCAGTGTCGGGGTGTATGGGGTCAGTCAGTGCCGGGGTGTATGGGGTCAGTCAGTGTCGGGGTGTATGGGGTCAGTCAGTGTCGGGGTGTTTGGGGTCAGTCAGTGTCGGGGTTTATGGGGTCAGTCTGTGTCGGGGTGTATGTGGTCAGTCAGTGTCGGGGTGTATGCGGTCAGTCACTGTCGGGGTGTATGTGGTCAGTCAGTGTCCGGGTGTATGTGGTCAGTCAGTGTCGGGGTGTATGGGTTCAGTCAGTGTCGGGGTGTATGGGGTCAGTCAGTGTCGGGGTGTATGGGGTCAGTCAGTGTCGGGGTGTATGTGGTCAGTCAGTGTCGGGGTGTATGGGGTCAGTCAGTGTCGGGATGTATGGGGTCAGTCAGTGTCGGGGTGTATGGGGTCAGTCAGTTTCGGGGTGTATGGGGTCAGTCAGTGTCGGGGTGTATGGGGTCAGTCAGAGTTGGGGTGTATGGGCTCAGTCAGTGTCGGCGTGACTGGGGTCAGTCAGTGTCGGTGTGTATGGGGTCAGTCAGTGTCGGCGTGTATGTGGTCAGTCAGAGTCGGGGTGTATGGGGTCAGTCAGTGTCGGGGTGTATGGGATCAGTCAGTGTCGGGGTGTATGGGGTCAGTCAGTGTCGGGGTGTATGGGGTCAGTCAGTGTCGGGGTGTATGGGGTCAGTCAGTGGCGGGGTGTACGGTGTCAGTGTCGGGGTGTATGGGGTCAGTGTCGGGGTGTATGGGGTCAGTCAGAGTCGTGGTGTATGGGGTCAGTCAGTGTCGGGGTGTATGTGGTCAGTCAGTGTCGGGGTGTATGAGGTCAGTCAGTGTCGGGGTGTATGTGGTCAGTCAGTGTCGGGGTGTATGTGGTCAGTCAGTGTCGGGGTGTATGTGGTCAGTCAGTCTCGGGGTGTATGTGGTCAGTCAGTGTCGGGGTGTAAGGCATCAGTCAGTGTTGGGGTGTATGGGGTCAGTCAGTCTCCGGGTGGATGGGGTCAGTCAGTGTCGGGGAATATGGGGTCAGTCAGTCTCCGGGTGTATGGGGTCAGTCAGTGTCGGGGTGTATGGTGTCAGTCAGTGTCGGGGTTTATGGAGTCAGTCAGTGTCAGGGTGTATGGGGTCAGTCAGAGTCGGGGTGTATGGGGTCAGTCAGTGTCGGGTTGTATGAGGTCAGTCAGTGTCAGGGTGTATGTGGTCAGTCCGTGTCGGGGTGTATGGGGTCAGTTAGTATTGGGGTGTATGGGGTCAGTCAGTGTCCGAGTGTATGGGGTCAGTCAGTGTCGCGGTGTTTGGGGTCAGTCAGTGTCGGGGTGTATGAGGTCAGTCAGTGTCAGGGTGTATGAGGTCAGTCAGTGTCGGGGTGTATGGGATCAGTCAGTGTCGGGGTGTATGGGGTCAGTCACTGTCGGGGTGTATGTGGTCAGTCAGTGTCGGGTGTATGTGGTCAGTCTGTGTCGGGGTGTATGGGGTCAGTCAGTGTCGGGGTGTATGGGGTCAGTCAGTGACGGGTGTATGTGGTCAGTCAGTGTCGGGGTGTATTGGGTCAGCCAGTGTCGGGGTGTATGGGGTCAGTCAGTGTCGGGGTGTATGGAGTCAGTCAGTGTTGGGGTGTATGGGGTCAGTCAGTGTCGGGATGTATGGGAAGTCAGTGTCGGGGTGTATGGTGTCAGTCAGTGTCGGGGTGTATGTGGTCAGTGTCGGGGTGTATGGGGTCAGTCAGTGTCGGGGTGTATGAGGTCAGTCAGTGTCGGGGTGTATGGCGTCAGTCAGTGTCGGGGTGTATGGAGTCAGTCAGTGTCGGGGTTTATGGGGTCAGTCAGTGTCGGGGTGTATGTGGTCAGTCAGTGTCGGGGTGTATGTGGTCAGTCAGTGTCGGGGTTTATGGGTCAGTCTGTGTCGGGGTGTATGGGGTCAGTCAGTGTCGGGGTGTATGGAGTCAGTCAGTGTCGGGGTGTATGTGGTCAGTCAGTGTCGGTGTGTATGGGGTCAGTCAGTGTCGGGGTATATGGAGTCAGTCAGTGTCGGGGTGTAAATGGTCAGTCAGTGTCGGGGTGTATGGCGTCAGTCAGTGTCGGGGTGTATGGGGTCAGTCAGTGTCGGGGTGTATGGGGTCAGTCAGTGTCGGGGTGTATGGGGTCAGTCAGTGTCGGGGTGTTTGGGGTCAGTCAGTGTCGGGGTTTATGGGGTCAGTCTGTGTCGGGGTGTATGTGGTCAGTCAGTGTCGGGGTGTATGCGGTCAGTCACTGTCGGGGTGTATGTGGTCAGTCAGTGTCCGGGTGTATGTGGTCAGTCAGTGTCGGGGTGTATGGGTTCAGTCAGTGTCGGGGTGTATGGGGTCAGTCAGTGTCGGGGTGTATGGGGTCAGTCAGTGTCGGGGTGTATGTGGTCAGTCAGTGTCGGGTTGTATGGGGTCAGTCAGTGTCGGGATGTATGGGGTCAGTCAGTGTCGGGGTGTTTGGTGTCAGTCAGTGTCGAGGTGTATGGGGTCAGTCAGTTTCGGGGTGTATGGGGTCAGTCAGTGTCGGGGTGTATGGGGTCAGTCAGAGTTGGGGTGTATGGGCTCAGTCAGTGTCGGCGTGACTGGGGTCAGTCAGTGTCGGTGTGTATGGGGTCAGTCAGTGTCGGCGTGTATGTGGTCAGTCAGAGTCGGGGTGTATGGGGTCAGTCAGTGTCGGGGTGTATGGGATCAGTCAGTGTCAGGGTGTATGGGGTCAGTCAGTGTCGGGGTGTATGGGGTCAGTCAGTGTCGGGGTGTATGGGGTCAGTCAGTGGCGGGGTGTACGGTGTCAGTGTCGGGGTGTATGGGGTCAGTGTCGGGGTGTATGGGGTCAGTCAGAGTCGGGGTGTATGGGGTCAGTCAGTGTCGGGGTGTATGGGGTCAGTCAGTGTCGGGGTGTATGAGGTCAGTCAGTGTCGGGGTGTATGGGGTCAGTCAGTGTCCGGGTGTATGTGGTCAGTCAGTGTCGGGGTGTATGGGGTCACAGTGTCAGCATGTATGAGGTCACAATGTCGAGGTGTATGGGGTCAGTCAGTGTCGGGGTGTATGTGGTCAGTCAGTGTCGAGGTGTCTGGGGTCACAGTGTCGGGGTGTATGGGGGCACAGTGCCGGGGTGTATGGGGTCACAGTGTCGGGGTGTATGGGGTCACAGTATCCGGGTGTATGTGGTCAGTCAGTGTCGGGGTGAATGGGGTCAGTCAGTGTCGGGGTGTATGGGGTCAGTCAGTGTCGGGGTGTATGGGGTCAGTCAGTCGGCGTGTATGTGGTCAGTGAGTGTCGGGCTGTATGGGGTCAGTCAGTGTCAGGGTGTATGGGGTCAGTCAGTTTCCGGGTGTATGGTGTCAGTCAGTGTCGGGGTGTATGGAGTCATAGAAACATAGAAACATAGAAAATAGGTGCAGGAGTAGGCCATTCGGCCCTTCTAGCCTGCACCGCCATTCAATGAGTTCATGGCTGAACATTCAACTTCAGTACCCCATTCCTGCTTTCTCGCCATACCCCTTGATCCCCCTACCAGTAAGGACCTCATCTAACTCCTTTTTGAATATATTTAGTGAATTGGCCTCAACAGCTTTCTGTGGTAGAGAGTTCCACAGGTTCACCACTCTCTGGGTGAAGAAGTTCCTCCGCATCTCGGTCCTAAATGGCTTACCCCTTATCCTTAGACTGTGACCCCTGGTTCTGGACTTCCCCAACATTGGGAACATTCTTCCTGCATCTAACCTGTCTAACCCCGTCAGAATTTTATATGTTTCTATGAGGTCCCCTCTCATTCTTCTGAACTCCAGTGAATACAAGCCCAGTTGATCCAGTCTTTCTTGATAGGTCAGTCCCGCCATCCCGGGAATCAGTCTGGTGAACCTTCGCTGCACTCCCTCAATAGCAAGAATGTCCTTCCTCAGGTTAGGAGACCAAAACTGTACACAATACTCCAGGTGTGGCCTCACCAATGCCCTGTACAACTGTAGCAACACCTCCCTGCCCCTGTACTCAAATCCCCTTGCTATGAAGGCCAACATGCCATTTGCTTTCTTAACCGCCTGCTGCACCTGCATGCCAACCTTCAATGACTGATGTACCATGACACCCAGGTCTCTTTGCACCTCCCCTTTTCCTAATCTGTCACCATTCAGATAATAGTCTGTCTCTCTGTTTTTACCACCAAAGTGGATAACCTCACATTTATCCACATTATACTTCATCTGCCATGCATTTGCCCACTCACCTAACCTATCCAAGTCGCTCTGCAGCCTCACAGCATCCTCCTCGCAGCTCACACTGCCACCCAACTTAGTGTCATCCGCAAATTTGGAGATACTACATTTAATCCCCTCATCTAAATCATTAATGTACAGTGTAAACAGCTGGGGCCCCAGCACAGAACCTTGCGGTACCCCACTAGTCACTGCCTGCCATTCTGAAAAGTACCCATTTACTCCTACTCTTTGCTTCCTGTCTGACAACCAGTTCTCAATCCATGTCAGTACACTAGCCCCAATCCCATGTGCTCTAACTTTGCACATCAATCTCTTGTGTGGGACCTTGTCGAACGCCTTCTGAAAGTCCAAATATACCACATCAACTGGTTCTCCCTTATCCACTATACTGGAAACATCCTCAAAAAATTCCAGAAGATTTGTCAAGCATGATTTCCCTTTCACAAATCCATGCTGACTTGGACCTATCATGTCACCTCTTTCCAAATGCACTGCTATGACATCCTTAATAATTGATTCCATCATTTTACCCACTACCGATGTCAGGCTGACCGGTCTATAATTCCCTGTTTTCTCTCTCCCTCCTTTTTTAAAAAGTGGGGTTACATTGGCTACCCTCCACTCCATAGGAACTGATCCAGAGTCAATGGAATGTTGGAAAATGACTGTCAACGCATCCACTATTTCCAAGGCCACCTCCTTAAGTACTCTGGGATGCAGTCCATCAGGCCCTGGGGATTTATCGGCCTTCAATCCCATCAATTTCCCCAACACAATTTCCCGGCTAATAAGGATTTCCCTCAGTTCCTCCTCCTTACTAGACCCCCCGACCCCTTTTATAACCGGAAGGTTGTTCGTGTCCTCCTTCGTGAATACCGAACCAAAGTATTTGTTCAATTGGTCCGCCATTTCTTTGTTCCCCGTTATGACTTCCCCTGATTCTGACTGCAGGGGACCTACGTTTGTCTTTACTAACCTTTTTCTCTTTACATATCTATAGAAACTTTTGCAATCCGTCTTAATGTTCCCTGCAAGCTTCTTCTCATACTCCATTTTCCCTGCCCTAATCAAACCCTTTGTCCTCCTCTGCTGAGTTCTAAATTTCTCCCAGTCCCCAGGTTCGCTGCTATTTCTGGCCAATTTGTATGCCACTTCCTTGGCTTTAATACTATCCCTGATTTCCCTTGATAGCCACGGTTGAGCCACCTTCCCTTTTTTATTTCTATGCCAGACAGGAATGTACAATTGTTGTAGTTCATCCATGCGGTCTCTAAATGTCTGCCATTGCCCATCCACAGTCAACCCCTTAAGTATCATTCGCCAATCCATCTCAGCCAATTCACGCCTCATACCTTCAAAGTTACCCTTCTTTAAGTTCTGGACCATGGTCTCTGAATTAACTGTTTCATTCTCCATCCTAATGCAGAATTCCACCATATTATGGTCACTCTTCCCCAAGGGGCCTCGCACAACGAGATTGCTAATTAATCCTTTCTCATTACATAACACCCAGTCTAAGATGGCCTCCCCCCTAGTTGGTTCCTCGACATATTGGTCTAAAAAACCATCCCTTATGCACTCCAGAAAATCCTCCTCCACCGTATTGCTTCCAGTTTGGTTAGCCCAATCTATGTGCATATTAAAGTCACCCATTATAACTGCTGCACCTTTATTGCACGCACCCCTAATTTCCTGTTTGATGCCCTCCCCAACATCACTACTACTGTTTGGAGGTCTGTACACAACTCCCACTAACGTTTTTTGCCCTTTGGTGTTCTGCAGCTCTACCCATATAGATTCCACATCATCCAAGCTAATGTCCTTCCTAACTATTGCCTTAATCTCCTCCTTAACCAGCAATGCTACCCCACCTCCTTTTCCTTTTATTCTATCCTTCCTGAATGTTGAATACCCCTGGATGTTGAGTTCCCAGCCCTGATCATCCTGGAGCCACGTCTCCGTAATCCCAATCACATCATATTTGTTAACATCTATTTGCACAGTTAATTCATCCACCTTATTGCGGATACTCCTTGCATTAAGACACAAAGCCTTTAGGCTTGTTTTTTTAACACCCTCTGTCCTTTTAGAATTTTGTTGTACAATGGCCCTTTTTGTTCTTTGCCTTGGGTTTCTCTGCCCTCCACTTTTCCTCATCTCCTTTCTGTCTTTTGTTTTTGCCTCCTTTTTGTTTCCCTCTATCTCCCTGCATTGGTTCCCATCCCCCTGCCATATTAGTTTAACTCCTCCCCAACAGCACTAGCAAACACTCCCCCGAGGACATTGGTTCCGATTCTGCCCAGGTGCAGACCGTCCGGATTGTACTGGTCCCACCTCCCCCAGAACCGGTTCCAATGCCCCAGGAATTTGAATCCCTCCCTGCTGCACCATTGCTCAAGCCACGTATTCATCTGAGCTATCCTGCGATTCCTACTCTGAGTCAGTCAGTGTCGGGGTGTATGGGGTCAGTCAGTCGGGGTGTATGTGGTCAGTGAGTGTCGGGGTGTATGGGGTCAGTCAGTGTCAGGGTGTATGGGGTCTGTCAGTTTCCGGGTGTATGGGGTCAGTAAGTGCTGGGGTATACGGGATCAGTCAGTGTCGGGTGTATGGGGTCAGTCAGTGTCGCGGTGTATGGGGTCAGTCAGTGTCGGGGTGTATGAGGTCAGTCAGTTTCGGGGTGTATGGGGTCAGTCAGTGTCGGGGTGTATGGGATCAGTCAGTGTTTGGGTGTATGGGGTCAGTCATTCTCCGGGTGTATGGGGTCAGTCAGTGGCGGGGAGTATGGCGTCCGTCAGTCTCCAGGTGTATGTGTTCAGTCAGTGTCGGGGTGTCTGGGGTCAGTCAGTGTCCGGGTGTATGGGGTCAGTCAGTGTCGGGGTGTATGAGGTCAGTCAGTGTCGGGGTGTATTGGGTCATTCTGTGTCGGGGTGTCTGGGGTCAGTCAGTGTCGGGGTGTATGGGCTCAGTCAGTGTCGGGGTGTATGGGGTCAGTCAGTGTCGGGGTTTATGGGGTCAGTGTGTGTCGGGGTGTATGTGGTCAGTCAGTGTCGGGGTATATGGGGTCAGTCACTGTCGGGGTGTATGTGGTCAGTCAGTGTCCGAGTGTGTGTGGTCAGTCAGTGTCGGGGTGTATGGGTTCAGTCATTGTCGGGGTGTATGGGGTCAGTCAGTGTCGGGGTGTATGGGGTCAGTCAGTGTCGGGGTGTATGGGGTCAGTCAGTGTCGGGGTGTATGGGGTCAGTCAGTGTTTGGGTGTATGGGGTCAGTCATTCTCCGGGTGTATGGGGTCAGTCAGTGTCGGGGAGTATGGCGTCCGTCAGTCTCCAGGTGTATGTGTTCAGTCAGTGTCGGGGTGTATGGGGTCAGTCAGTGTCCGGGTGTATGGGGTCAGTCAGTGTCGGGGTGTATGAGGTCAGTCAGTGTCGGGGTGTATTGGGTCATTCTGTGTCGGGGTGTCTGGGGTCAGTCAGTGTCGGGGTGTATGGGGTCAGTCAGTGTCGGGGTGTATGGGGTCAGTCAGTGTCGGGGTTTATGGGGTCAGTCTGTGTCGGGGTGTATGTGGTCAGTCAGTGTCGGGGTATATGGGGTCAGTCACTGTCGGGGTGTATGTGGTCAGTCAGTGTCCGAGTGTATGTGGTCAGTCAGTGTCGGGGTGTATGGGTTCAGTCATTGTCGGGGTGTATGGGGTCAGTCAGTGTCGGGGTGTATGGGGTCAGTCAGTGTCGGGGTGTATGGGGTCAGTCAGTGTCGGGGTGTATGGGGTCAGTCAGTGTCGGGATGTATGGGGTCAGTCAGTGTCGGGGTGTTTGGTGTCAGTCAGTGTCGAGGTGTATGGGGTCAGTCAGTTTCGGGGTGTATGGGGTCAGTCAGTGTCGGGGTGTATGGGGTCAGTCAGAGTTGGGGTGTATGGGCTCAGTCAGTGTCGGGGTGACTGGGGTCAGTCAGTGTCGGTGTGTATGGGGTCAGCCAGTGTCGGCGTGTATGTGGTCAGTCAGAGTCGGGGTGTATGGGGTCAGTCAGTGTCGGGGTGTATGGGATCATTCAGTGTCGGGGTGTATGAGGTCAGTCAGCGTCGGGGTGTATGGGGTCAGTCAGTGTCAGGGTGTATGGGGTCAGTCAGTGTCGGGGTGTACGGTGTCAGTGTCGGGGTGTATGGGGTCAGTGTCGGGGTGTATGGGATCAGTCAGTGTCGGGATGTATGGGGTCAGTCAGTGTCCGGGTGTATGTGGTCAGTCAGTGTCGGGTGTATGGGGGCACAGTGCCGGGGTGTATGGGGTCACAGTGTCGGGGTGTATGGGGTCACAGTATCCGGGTGTATGTGGTCAGTCAGTGTCGGGGTGTATGGGGTCAGTTAGTGTCGGGATGTATGGGGTCAGTTAGTATTGGGGTGTATGGGGTCAGTCAGTGTCGGGGTGTATGGGGTCAGTCACTGTCGGGGTGTATGTGGTCAGTCAGTGTCGGGGTGTATGTGGTCAGTCTGTCTCGGGGTGTATGGGGTCAGTCAGTGTCGGGGTGTATGGCGTCAGTCAGTGACGGGTGTATGTGGTCAGTCAGTGTCGGGGTGTATTGGGTCAGTCAGTGTCGGGGTGTATGGGGTCAGTCAGTGACGGGTGTATGGAGTCAGTCAGTGTCGGGGTGTATGGGGTCAGTCAGTGTCGGGATGTATCGGTCAGTCAGTGTCGGGGTGTATGGGGTCAGTCAGTGTCGGGGTGTATGTGGTCAGTGTCGGGGTGTATGGGGTCAGTCAGTGTCGGGGTGTATGGGGTCAGTCAGTGTCGGGGTGTATGGCGTCAGTCAGTGTCGGGGTGTATGGAGTCAGTCAGTGTCGGGGTTTATGGGGTCAGTCAGTGTCGGGGTGTATGTGGTCAGTCAGTGTCGGGGTGTATGTGGTCAGTCAGTGTCGGGGTTTATGGGTCAGTCTGTGTCGGGGTGTATGGGGTCGGTCAGTGTCGGGGTGTATGGAGTCAGTCAGTGTCGGGGTGTATGTGGTCAGTCAGTGTCGGGGTGTATGGGGGCACAGTGCCGGGGTGTATGGGATCACAGTGTCGGCGTGTATGGGGTCACAGTATCCGGGTGTATGTGGTCAGTCAGTGTCGGGGTTTATGGGGTCAGTCAGTGTCGGGGTGTATGGGGTCAGTCAGTGTCGGGGTGTATGGGGTCAGTCAGTCGGGGTGTATGTGGTCAGTGAGTGTCGGGGTATACGGGATCAGTCAGTGTCGGGTGTATGGGGTCAGTCAGTGTCGCGGTGTATGGGGTCAGGCAGTGTCGGGGTGTATGGGGTCAGTCAGTGTCCGGGTGTATGTGGTCAGTCAGTGTCGGGGTGTATGTGGTCAGTCAGTGTCGGGGTGTATGTGGTCAGTCAGTCTCGGGGTCTATGTGGTCAGTCAGTGTCGGGGTGTATGGCATCAGTCAGTGTCGGGGTGTATGTGGTCAGTCAGTGTCGGGGTGTATGTGGTCAGTCAGTGTCGGGGTGTATGGCATCAGTCAGTGTTGGGGTGTATGGGGTCAGTCAGTCTCCGGGTGTATGGGGTCAGTCAGTGTCGGAGTATATGGGGTCAGTCAGTCTCCGGGTGTATGGGGTCAGTCAGTGTCGGGGTGTATGGTGTTAGTCAGTGTCGGGGTGTATGGAGTCAGTCAGTGTCAGGGTGTATGGGGTCAGTCAGTGTCGGGGTGTATGGCATCAGTCAGTGTTGGGGTGTATGGGGTCAGTCAGTCTCCGGGTGTATGGGGTCAGTCAGTGTCGGAGTATATGGGGTCAGTCAGTCTCCGGGTGTATGGGGTCAGTCAGTGTCGGGGTGTATGGTGTCAGTCAGTGTCGGGGTGTATGGAGTCAGTCAGTGTCAGGGTGTATGGGGTCAGTCAGTATCGCGGTGTTTGGGGTCAGTCAGTGTCGGGGTGTATGAGGTCAGTCAGTGTCAGGGTGTATGAGGTCAGTCAGTGTCGGGGTGTATGGGATCAGTCAGTGTCGGGGTGTATGGGGTCAGTCACTGTCGGGGTGTATGTGGTCAGTCAGTGTCGGGTGTATGTGGTCAGTCTGTGTCGGGGTGTATGGGGTCAGTCAGTGTCGGGGTGTATGGGGTCAGTCAGTGACGGGTGTATGTGGTCAGTCAGTGTCGGGGTGTATTGGGTCAGTCAGTGTCGGGGTGTATGGGGTCAGTCAGTGTCGGGGTTTATGGAGTCAGTCAGTGTTGGGGTGTATGGGGTCAGTCAGTGTCGGGATGTATGGGTCAGTCAGTGTCGGGGTGTATGGGGTCAGTCAGTGTCGGGGTGTATGTGGTCAGTGTCGGGGTGTATGGGGTCAGTCAGTGTCGGGGTGTATGGCGTCAGTCAGTGTCGGGGTGTATGGAGTCAGTCAGTGTCGGGGTTTATGGGGTCAGTCAGTGTCGGGGTGTATGTGGTCAGTCAGTGTCGGGGTGTATGTGGTCAGTCAGTGTCGGGGTTTATGGGTCAGTCTGTGTCGGGGTGTATGGGGTCAGTCAGTGTCGGGGTGTATGGAGTCAGTCAGTGTCGGGGTGTATGGGGTCAGTCAGTGTCGGGGTGTATGGAGTCAGTCAATGTCGGGGTGTATGGGGTCAGTCAGTGTCGGGGTGTATGGGGTCAGTCAGTGTCGGGGTGTATGGCGTCAATCAGTGTCGAGGTGTATGGGGTCAGTCAGTGTCGGAGTGTATGGGGTCAGTCAGTGTCGAGGTTTATGGGGTCAGTCAGTGTCGGGGTGTATGTGTTCAGTCAGTGTCGGGGTGTATGGGGTCAGTCAGTGTCCGGGTGTATGGGGTCAGTCAGTGTCGGGGTGTATGAGGTCAGTCAGTGTAGGGGTGTATTGGGTCAGTCTGTGTCGGGGTGTATGGGGTCAGTCAGTGTCGGGGTGTATGGAGTCAGTCAGTGTCGGGGTGTATGGGGTCAGTCAGTGTCGGGGTGTATGGAGTCAGTCAATGTCGGGGTGTATGGGGTCAGTCAGTGTCGGGGTGTATGGGGTCAGTCAGTGTCGGGGTGTATGGCGTCAATCAGTGTCGAGGTGTATGGGGTCAGTCAGTGTCGGAGTGTATGGGGTCAGTCAGTGTCGAGGTTTATGGGGTCAGTCAGTGTCGGGGTGTATGTGTTCAGTCAGTGTCGGGGTGTATGGGGTCAGTCAGTGTCCGGGTGTATGGGGTCAGTCAGTGTCGGGGTGTATGAGGTCAGTCAGTGTCGGGGTGTATTGGGTCAGTCTGTGTCGGGGTGTATGGGGTCAGTCAGTGTCGGGGTGTATGGGGTCAGTCAGTGTCGGGGTGTATGGGGTCAGTCAGTGTCGGTGTTTATGGGGTCAGTCTGTGTCGGGGTGTATGTGGTCAGTCAGTGTCGGGGTGTATGGGGTCAGTCACTGTCGGGGTGTATGTGGTCAGTCAGTGTCTGGGTGTATGTGGTCAGTCAGTGTCGGGGTGTATGGGTTTAGTCAGTGTCGGGGTGTATGGGGTCAGTCAGTGTCGGGGTGTATGGGGTCAGTCAGTGTCGGGGTGTATGGGGTCAGTCAGTGTCGGGGTGTATGGGGTCAGTCCGTGTCGGGATGTATGGGGTCAGTCAGTGTCGGGGTGTTTGTTGTCAATCAGTGTCGAGGTGTATGGGGTCAGTCAGTTTCGGGGTGTAAAGGGTCAGTCAGTGTCGGGGTGTATGGGCTCAGTCAGAGTTGGGGTGTATGGGCTCAGTCAGTGTCGGCGTGACTGGGGTCAGTCATTGTCGGTGTGTATGGGGTCAGTCAGTTTCGGGGTGTATGGGGTCAGTCAGTGTCGGGGTGTATGGGATCAGTCATTGTCGGGGTGTATGAGGTCAGTCAGTGTCGGGGTGTATGGGGTCAGTCAGTGTCGGGGTGTGTGGGGTCAGTCAGTGTCGGGGTGTACGGTGTCAGTGTCGGGGTGTATGGGGTCAGTGTCGGGGTGTATGGGATCAGTCAGAGTCGGGTAGAATGGGGTCAGTCAGTGTCGGGGTGTATGGGGTCAGTCAGTGTCGGGGTGTATGAGGTCAGTCAGTGTCGGGGTGTATGGGGTCAGTCAGTGTCCGGGTGTATGTGGTCAGTCAGTGTCGGGGTGTATGGGGTCACAGTGTCAGCATGTATGAGGTCACAATGTCGGGGTGTATGGGGTAAGTCAGTGTCGGGGTGTATGTGGTCAGTCAGTGTCGAGGTGTCTGGGGTCACAGTGTCGGGGTGTATGGGATCAGTCAGTGTCGGGATGTATGGGGTCAGTCAGTGTCGGGGTGTATGGGGTCACTCAGTGTCGGGATGTATGGGGTCAGTCAGTGTCGGGGTGTTTGGTGTCAGTCAGTGTCGAGGTGAATGGGGTCAGTCAGTTTCGGGGTGTATGGGGTCAGTCAGTGTCGGGGTGTATGGGGTCAGTCAGAGTTGGGGTGTATGGGCTCAGTCAGTGTCGGGGTGACTGGGGTCAGTCAGTGTCGGCGTGTATGTGGTCAGTCAGAGTCAGGGTGTATGGGGTCAGTCAGTGTCGGGGTGTATGGGATTAGTCAGTGTCGGGGTGTATGAGTTCAGTCAGTGTCGGGGTGTATGGGGTCAGTCAGTGTCGGGGTGTATGGGGCCAGTCAGTGTCGGGGTGTACGGTGTCAGTGTCGGGGTGTATGGGGTCAGTGTCGGGGTGTATGGGGTCAGTCAGAGTCGGGGTTTATGGGGTCAGTCAGTGTCGGGGTTTATGGGGTCAGTCAGTGCCGGGGTGTATGAGGTCAGTCAGTGTCGGGGTGTATGGGGTCAGTCAGTGTCCGGGTGTATATGGTTAGTCAGTGTCGGGGTGTATGGGGTCAGTCAGTGTCGGGGTGTATGGAGTCAGTCAGTGTCAGGGTGTATGGGGTCAGTCAGTCGGGGTGTATGGGGTCAGTCAGTGTCAGGGTGTATGGGATCAGTCAGTGTTTGGGTGTATGGGGTCAGTCATTCTCCGGGTGTATGGGGTCAGTCAGTGTCGGGGAGTTTGGGGTCCGACAGTCTCCAGGTGTATGGGGTCAGTCAGTGTCGGGGTGTATGGGGTCAGTCAGTGTCGGGGTGTATGGGGTCAGTGAGTGTCGGGGTGTATGGGGTCAGTAAGTGTCGGGGTGTATGGGGTCACAGTGTCGGGGTGTATGGGGTCAGTCAGTTTCGGGGTGTATGGGGTCAGTCAGTGTCGGGGTGTATGGGGTCACAGTGTCGGGGTGTATGGGGTCAGTCAGTTTTGGGGTGTATGGGGTCAGTCCGTGTCGGGGTGTATGGGGGTCAGTCAGTGTCGGTGTGTATGGGGTCACTCAGTGTCGGGGTGTATGGAGTCAGTCAGTGTCAGGGTGTATGGGGTCAGTCAGTGTCGGGATGTATGGGGTCAGTCAGAGTCGGGCTGTATGGGTCAGTCAGTGTCGGGGTGTATGTGGTCAGTCAGTGTCGGGGTGTATGGCATCAGTCAGTGTTGGGGTGTATGGGGTCAGTCAGTCTCCGGGTGTATGGGGTCAGTCAGTGTCGGAGTATATGGGGTCAGTCAGTCTCCGGGTGTATGGGGTCAGTCAGTGTCGGGGTGTATCGGGTCAGTCAGTGTCGGGGTGTATGGGGTCAGTCAGTGTCGGGGTGTATGGGGTCAGTCAGTGTCGCGGTGTTTGGAGTCAGTCAGTGTCGGGGTGTATGGGGTCAGTCAGTATCGGGGTGGATGAGGTCAGTCAGTGTCGGGGTGTATGGGATCAGTCAGTGTCGGGGTGTATGGGGTCAGTGTCGGCGTGTATGGGGTCAGTCAGTGTCGGTGTGTATGGGGTCAGTCAGTATCGGGGTATATGGGTTCAGTCAGTGTCCGGGTCTATGAGGTCAGTCAGTTTCGGGGTGTATGAGGTCAGTCAGTGTCGGGGTGTATGGGGTCAGTCAGTGTCGGGGTGTATCGGGTCAGTCAGTGTCGGGGTGTATGGGGTCAGTCAGTGTCGACTTATGGGGTTCGTGTCGGGGTGTATGGGGTCATTCTGTGTCGGGGTGTATGGGGTCGGTCAGTGTCGGGGTGTATGGGGTCAGTCAGTGTCGGGGTGTATGGGGTCAGTCAGTGTCGGGGTTTATGGGGTCAGTCTGTGTCGGGGTGTATGTGGTTAGTCAGTGTCGGGGTGTATGGGGTCAGTCACTGTCGGGGTGTATGTGGTCAGTCAGTGTCCAGGTGTATGTGGTCAGTCAGTGTCGGGGTGTATGGGTTCAGTCAGTGTCGGGGTGTATGGGGTCAGTCAGTGTCGGGGTGTATGGGGTCAGTCAGTGTCGGGGTGTATGGGGTCAGTCAGTGTCGGGGTGTATGGGGTCACTCAGTGTCGGGTTGTATGGGGTCAGTCAGTGTCGGGCTGTTTGGTGTCAGTCACTGTCGAGGTGTATGGGGTCAGTCAGTTTCGGGGTGTATGGGGTCAGTCAGTGTCGGGGTGTATGGGGTCAGTCAGAGTTGGGGTGTATGGGCTCAGTCAGTGTCGGGGTGACTGGGGTCAGTCAGTGTCGGCGTGTATGTGGTCAGTCAGAGTCAGGGTGTATGGGGTCAGTCAGTGTCGGGGTGTATGGGATTAGTCAGTGTCGGGGTGTATGAGGTCAGTCAGTGTCGGGGTGTATGGGGTCAGTCAGTGTTGGGGTGTATGGGGTCAGTCAGTGTCGGGGTGTACGGTGTCAGTGTCGGGGTGTATGGGGTCAGTGTCGGGGTGTATGGGGTCAGTCAGAGTCGGGGTTTATGGGGTCAGTCAGTGTCGGGGTGTATGGGGTCAGTCAGTGCCGGGGTGTATGAGGTCAGTCAGTGTCGGGGTGTATGGGGTCAGTCAGTGTCCGGGTGTATATGGTTAGTCAGTGTCGGGGTGTATGGGGTCACAGTGTCAGCATGTATGAGGTCACAATGTCGGGGTGTATGGGGTCAGTCAGTGTCGGGGTGTATGTGGTCAGTCAGTGTCGAGGTGTCTGGGGTCACAGTGTCGGGGTGTATGGGATCAGTCAGTGTCGGGATGTATGGGGTCAGTCAGTGTCCGGGTGTATGTGGTCAGTCAGTGTCGGGGTGTATGGGGGCACAGTGCCGGGGTGTATGGGGTCACAGTGTCGGGGTGTATGGGGTCACAGTATCCGGGTGTATGTGGTCAGTCAGTGTCGGGGTGCATGGGGTCAGTCAGTGTCGGGGTGTATGGGGTCAGTCAGAGTCAGGGTGTATGGGGTCAGTCAGTCGGCGTGTATGTGGTCAGTGAGTGTCGGGCTGTATGGGGTCAGTCAGTGTCAGGGTGTATGGGGTCAGTCAGTTTCCGGGTGTAAGGGGTCAGTCAGTGTCGGGGTGTATGGAGTAAGTCAGTGTCGGGGTGTATGGGGTCAGTCAGTCGGGGTGTATGTGGTCAGTGAGTGTCGGGGTGTATGGGGTCAGTCAGTGTCAGGGTGTATGGGGTCTGTCAGTTTCCGGGTGTATGCGGTTAGTAAGTGCTGGGGTATACGGGATCAGTCAGTGTCGGGTGTATGGGGTCAGTCAGTGTCGCGGTGTATGGGGTCAGTCAGTGTCGGGGTGTATGAGGTCAGTCAGTTTCGGGGTGTATGGGGTTAGTCAGTGTCGGGGTGTATGGGATCAGTCAGTGTTTGGGTGTATGGGGTCAGTCATTCTCCGGGTGTATGGGGTCAGTCAGTGTCGGGGAGTATGGGGTCCGACAGTCTCCAGGTGTATGGGGTCAGTCAGTGTCGGGGTGTATGGGGTCAGTCAGTGTCGGGGTGTATGGGGTCAGTGAGTGTCGGGGTGTATGGGGTCAGTAAGTGTCGGGGTGTATGGGGTCACAGTGTCGGGGTGTATGGGGTCAGTCAGTTTCGGGGTGTATGGGGTCAGTCAGTGTCGGGGTGTATGGGGTCACAGTGTCGGGGTGTATGGGGTCAGTCAGTTTTGGGGTGTATGGGGTCAGTCCGTGTCGGGGTGTATGGGGTCACTCAGTGTCGGGGTGTATGGAGTCAGTCAGTGTCAGGGTGCATGGGGTCAGTCAGTGTCGGGATGTATGGGGTCAGTCAGAGTCGGGGTGTATGGGTCAGTCAGTGTCGGGGTGTATGTGGTCAGTCAGTGTCGGGGTGTATGGAATCAGTCAGTGTTGGGGTGTATGGGGTCAGTCAGTCTCCGGGTGTATGGGGTCAGTCAGTGTCGGAGTATATGGGGTCAGTCAGTCTCCGGGTGTATGGGGTCAGTCAGTGTCGGGGTGTATCGGGTCAGTCAGTGTCGGGGTGTATGGGGTCAGTCAGTGTCGGGGTGTATGGGGTCAGTCAGTGTCGCGGTGTTTGGAGTCAGTCAGTGTCGGGGTGTATGGGGTCAGTCAGTGTCGGGGTGGATGAGGTCAGTCAGTGTCGGGGTGTGTGGGATCAGTCAGTGTCGGGGTGTATGGGGTCAGTGTCGGCGTGTATGGGGTCAGTCAGTGTCGGTGTGTATGGGGTCAGTCAGTATCGGGGTGTATGGGTTCAGTCAGTGTCCGGGTCTATGAGGTCAGTCAGTTTCGGGGTGTATGAGGTCAGTCAGTGTCGGGGTGTATGGGGTCAGTCAGTGTCGGGGTGTATCGGGTCAGTCAGTGTCGGGGTGTATGGGGTCAGTCAGTGTCGACTTATGGGGTTCGTGTCGGGGTGTATGGGGTCAGTCAGTGTCGGGGTGTATGGAGTCAGTGTCCGGGTGTATGGGGTCAGTAAGTGTCCGGGTGTATGGGGTCAGTCAGTGTCGGGGTGTATCGGGTCAGTCAGTGTCGGGGTGTATGGGGTCAGTCAGTGTCGGGGTGTATGGGGTCAGTCAGTGTCGCGGTGTTTGGAGTCAGTCAGTGTCGGGGTGTATGGGGTCAGTCAGTGTCGGGGTGGATGAGGTCAGTCAGTGTCGGGGTGTATGGGATCAGTCAGTGTCGGGGTGTATGGGGTCAGTGTCGGCGTGTATGGGGTCAGTCAGTGTCGGTGTGTATGGGGTCAGTCAGTATCGGGGTATATGGGTTCAGTCAGTGTCCGGGTCTATGAGGTCAGTCAGTTTCGGGGTGTATGAGGTCAGTCAGTGTCGGGGTGTATGGGGTCAGTCAGTGTCGGGGTGTATCGGGTCAGTCAGTGTCGGGGTGTATGGGGTCAGTCAGTGTCGACTTATGGGGTTCGTGTCGGGGTGTATGGGGTCAGTCAGTGTCGGGGTGTATGGAGTCAGTGTCCGGGTGTATGGGGTCAGTCAGTGTCCGGGTGTATGGGGTCAGTCAGTGTCGGGGTGTATGAGGTCAGTCAGTGTCGGGGGGTATTGGGTCATTCTGTGTCGGGGTGTATGGGGTCGGTCAGTGTCGGGGTGTATGGGGTCAGTCAGTGTCGGGGTGTATGGGGTCAGTCAGTGTCGGGGTTTATGGGGTCAGTCTGTGTCGGGGTGTATGTGGTTAGTCAGTGTCGGGGTGTATGGGGTCAGTCACTGTCGGGGTGTATGTGGTCAGTCAGTGTCCAGGTGTATGTGGTCAGTCAGTGTCGGGGTGTATGGGTTCAGTCAGTGTCGGGGTGTATGGGGTCAGTCAGTGTAGGGGTGTATGGGGTCAGTCAGTGTCGGGGTGTATGGGGTCAGTCAGTGTCGGGGTGTATGGGGTCACTCAGTGTCGGGTTGTATGGGGTCAGTCAGTGTCGGGGTGTTTGGTGTCAGTCAGTGTCGAGGTGTATGGGGTCAGTCAGTTTCGGGGTGTATGGGGTCAGTCAGTGTCGGGGTGTATGGGGTCAGTCAGAGTTGGGGTGTATGGGCTCAGTCAGTGTCGGGGTGACTGGGGTCAGTCAGTGTCGGCGTGTATGTGGTCAGTCAGAGTCAGGGTGTATGGGGTCAGTCAGTGTCGGGGTGTATGGGATTAGTCAGTGTCGGGGTGTATGAGGTCAGTCAGTGTCGGGGTGTATGGGGTCAGTCAGTGTCGGGGTGTATGGGGTCAGTCAGTGTCGGGGTGTACGGTGTCAGTGTCGGGGTGTATGGGGTCAGTGTCGGGGTGTATGGGGTCAGTCAGAGTCGGGGTTTATGGGGTCAGTCAGTGTCGGGGTGTATGGGGTCAGTCAGTGTCGGGGTGTATGGGGTCAGTCAGTGCCGGGGTGTATGAGGTCAGTCAGTGTCGGGGTGTATGGGGTCAGTCAGTGTCCGGGTGTATATGGTTAGTCAGTGTCGGGGTGTATGGGGTCACAGTGTCAGCATGTATGAGGTCACAATGTCGGGGTGTATGGGGTCAGTCAGTGTCGGGGTGTATGTGGTCAGTCAGTGTCGAGGTGTCTGGGGTCACAGTGTCGGGGTGTATGGGATCAGTCAGTGTCGGGATGTATGGGGTCAGTCAGTGTCCGGGTGTATGTGGTCAGTCAGTGTCGGGGTGTATGGGGGCACAGTGCCGGGGTGTATGGGGTCACAGTGTCGGGGTGTATGGGGTCACAGTATCCGGGTGTATGTGGTCAGTCAGTGTCGGGGTGCATGGGGTCAGTCAGTGTCGGGGTGTATGGGGTCAGTCACTGTCAGGGTGTATGTGGTCAGTCAGTCGGCGTGTATGTGGTCAGTGAGTGTCGGGCTGTATGGGGTCAGTCAGTGTCAGGGTGGATGGAGTCAGTCAGTGTCGGGGTGTATGTGGTCAGTCAGTCTCCGGGTGTATGGGGTCAGTCAGTGTCGGAGTATATGGGGTCAGTCAGTCTCCGGGTGTATGGGGTCAGTGAGTGTCGGGGTGTATGGGGTCAGTCAGTGTCAGGGTGTATGGGGTCTGTCAGTTTCCGGGTGTATGCGGTCAGTAAGTGCTGGGGTATACGGAATCAGTCAGTGTCGGGTGTATGGGGTCAGTCAGTGTCGCGGTGTATGGGGTCAGTCAGTGTCGGGGTGTATGAGGTCAGTCAGTTTCGGGGTGTATGGGGTTAGTCAGTGTCGGGGTGTATGGGATCAGTCAGTGTTTGGGTGTATGGGGTCAGTCATTCTCCGGGTGTATGGGGTCAGTCAGTGTCGGGGAGTATGGGGTCCGACAGTCTCCAGGTGTATGGGGTCAGTCAGTGTCGGGGTGTATGGGGTCAGTCAGTGTCGGGGTGTAAGGGGTCAGTGAGTGTCGGGGTGTATGGGGTCAGTAAGTGTCGGGGTGTATGGGGTCACAGTGTCGGGGTGTATGGGGTCAGTCAGTTTCGGGGTGTATGGGGTCAGTCAGTGTCGGGGTGTATGGGGTCACAGTGTCGGGGTGTATGGGGTCAGTCAGTTTTGGGGTGTATGGGGTCAGTCCGTGTCGGGGTGTATGGGGGTCAGTCAGTGTCGGTGTGTATGGGGTCACTCAGTGTCGGGGTGTATGGAGTCAGTCAGTGTCAGGGTGTATGGGGTCAGTCAGTGTCGGGATGTATGGGGTCAGTCAGAGTCGGGGTGTATGGGTCAGTCAGTGTCGGGGTGTATGTGGTCAGTCAGTGTCGGGGTGTATGGAATCAGTCAGTGTTGGGGTGTATGGGGTCAGTCAGTCTCCGGGTGTATGGGGTCAGTCAGTGTCGGAGTATATGGGGTCAGTCAGTCTCCGGGTGTATGGGGTCAGTCAGTGTCGGGGTGTATCGGGTCAGTCAGTGTCGGGGTGTATGGGGTCAGTCAGTGTCGGGGTGTATGGGGTCAGTCAGTGTCGGGGTGTATGGGGTCAGTCCGTGTCGGGATGTATGGGGTCAGTCAGTGTCGGGGTGTTTGTTGTCAATCAGTGTCGAGGTGTATGGGGTCAGTCAGTTTCGGGGTGTAAAGGGTCAGTCAGTGTCGGGGTGTATGGGCTCAGTCAGAGTTGGGGTGTATGGGCTCAGTCAGTGTCGGCGTGACTGGGGTCAGTCATTGTCGGTGTGTATGGGGTCAGTCAGTTTCGGGGTGTATGGGGTCAGTCAGTGTCGGGGTGTATGGGATCAGTCATTGTCGGGGTGTATGAGGTCAGTCAGTGTCGGGGTGTATGGGGTCAGTCAGTGTCGGGGTGTGTGGGGTCAGTCAGTGTCGGGGTGTACGGTGTCAGTGTCGGGGTGTATGGGGTCAGTGTCGGGGTGTATGGGATCAGTCAGAGTCGGGTAGAATGGGGTCAGTCAGTGTCGGGGTGTATGGGGTCAGTCAGTGTCGGGGTGTATGAGGTCAGTCAGTGTCGGGGTGTATGGGGTCAGTCAGTGTCCGGGTGTATGTGGTCAGTCAGTGTCGGGGTGTATGGGGTCACAGTGTCAGCATGTATGAGGTCACAATGTCGGGGTGTATGGGGTAAGTCAGTGTCGGGGTGTATGTGGTCAGTCAGTGTCGAGGTGTCTGGGGTCACAGTGTCGGGGTGTATGGGATCAGTCAGTGTCGGGATGTATGGGGTCAGTCAGTGTCGGGGTGTATGGGGTCACTCAGTGTCGGGATGTATGGGGTCAGTCAGTGTCGGGGTGTTTGGTGTCAGTCAGTGTCGAGGTGAATGGGGTCAGTCAGTTTCGGGGTGTATGGGGTCAGTCAGTGTCGGGGTGTATGGGGTCAGTCAGAGTTGGGGTGTATGGGCTCAGTCAGTGTCGGGGTGACTGGGGTCAGTCAGTGTCGGCGTGTATGTGGTCAGTCAGAGTCAGGGTGTATGGGGTCAGTCAGTGTCGGGGTGTATGGGATTAGTCAGTGTCGGGGTGTATGAGTTCAGTCAGTGTCGGGGTGTATGGGGTCAGTCAGTGTCGGGGTGTATGGGGCCAGTCAGTGTCGGGGTGTACGGTGTCAGTGTCGGGGTGTATGGGGTCAGTGTCGGGGTGTATGGGGTCAGTCAGAGTCGGGGTTTATGGGGTCAGTCAGTGTCGGGGTTTATGGGGTCAGTCAGTGCCGGGGTGTATGAGGTCAGTCAGTGTCGGGGTGTATGGGGTCAGTCAGTGTCCGGGTGTATATGGTTAGTCAGTGTCGGGGTGTATGGGGTCAGTCAGTGTCGGGGTGTATGGAGTCAGTCAGTGTCAGGGTGTATGGGGTCAGTCAGTCGGGGTGTATGGGGTCAGTCAGTGTCAGGGTGTATGGGATCAGTCAGTGTTTGGGTGTATGGGGTCAGTCATTCTCCGGGTGTATGGGGTCAGTCAGTGTCGGGGAGTTTGGGGTCCGACAGTCTCCAGGTGTATGGGGTCAGTCAGTGTCGGGGTGTATGGGGTCAGTCAGTGTCGGGGTGTATGGGGTCAGTGAGTGTCGGGGTGTATGGGGTCAGTAAGTGTCGGGGTGTATGGGGTCACAGTGTCGGGGTGTATGGGGTCAGTCAGTTTCGGGGTGTATGGGGTCAGTCAGTGTCGGGGTGTATGGGGTCACAGTGTCGGGGTGTATGGGGTCAGTCAGTTTTGGGGTGTATGGGGTCAGTCCGTGTCGGGGTGTATGGGGGTCAGTCAGTGTCGGTGTGTATGGGGTCACTCAGTGTCGGGGTGTATGGAGTCAGTCAGTGTCAGGGTGTATGGGGTCAGTCAGTGTCGGGATGTATGGGGTCAGTCAGAGTCGGGCTGTATGGGTCAGTCAGTGTCGGGGTGTATGTGGTCAGTCAGTGTCGGGGTGTATGGCATCAGTCAGTGTTGGGGTGTATGGGGTCAGTCAGTCTCCGGGTGTATGGGGTCAGTCAGTGTCGGAGTATATGGGGTCAGTCAGTCTCCGGGTGTATGGGGTCAGTCAGTGTCGGGGTGTATCGGGTCAGTCAGTGTCGGGGTGTATGGGGTCAGTCAGTGTCGGGGTGTATGGGGTCAGTCAGTGTCGCGGTGTTTGGAGTCAGTCAGTGTCGGGGTGTATGGGGTCAGTCAGTATCGGGGTGGATGAGGTCAGTCAGTGTCGGGGTGTATGGGATCAGTCAGTGTCGGGGTGTATGGGGTCAGTGTCGGCGTGTATGGGGTCAGTCAGTGTCGGTGTGTATGGGGTCAGTCAGTATCGGGGTATATGGGTTCAGTCAGTGTCCGGGTCTATGAGGTCAGTCAGTTTCGGGGTGTATGAGGTCAGTCAGTGTCGGGGTGTATGGGGTCAGTCAGTGTCGGGGTGTATCGGGTCAGTCAGTGTCGGGGTGTATGGGGTCAGTCAGTGTCGACTTATGGGGTTCGTGTCGGGGTGTATGGGGTCATTCTGTGTCGGGGTGTATGGGGTCGGTCAGTGTCGGGGTGTATGGGGTCAGTCAGTGTCGGGGTGTATGGGGTCAGTCAGTGTCGGGGTTTATGGGGTCAGTCTGTGTCGGGGTGTATGTGGTTAGTCAGTGTCGGGGTGTATGGGGTCAGTCACTGTCGGGGTGTATGTGGTCAGTCAGTGTCCAGGTGTATGTGGTCAGTCAGTGTCGGGGTGTATGGGTTCAGTCAGTGTCGGGGTGTATGGGGTCAGTCAGTGTCGGGGTGTATGGGGTCAGTCAGTGTCGGGGTGTATGGGGTCAGTCAGTGTCGGGGTGTATGGGGTCACTCAGTGTCGGGTTGTATGGGGTCAGTCAGTGTCGGGCTGTTTGGTGTCAGTCACTGTCGAGGTGTATGGGGTCAGTCAGTTTCGGGGTGTATGGGGTCAGTCAGTGTCGGGGTGTATGGGGTCAGTCAGAGTTGGGGTGTATGGGCTCAGTCAGTGTCGGGGTGACTGGGGTCAGTCAGTGTCGGCGTGTATGTGGTCAGTCAGAGTCAGGGTGTATGGGGTCAGTCAGTGTCGGGGTGTATGGGATTAGTCAGTGTCGGGGTGTATGAGGTCAGTCAGTGTCGGGGTGTATGGGGTCAGTCAGTGTTGGGGTGTATGGGGTCAGTCAGTGTCGGGGTGTACGGTGTCAGTGTCGGGGTGTATGGGGTCAGTGTCGGGGTGTATGGGGTCAGTCAGAGTCGGGGTTTATGGGGTCAGTCAGTGTCGGGGTGTATGGGGTCAGTCAGTGCCGGGGTGTATGAGGTCAGTCAGTGTCGGGGTGTATGGGGTCAGTCAGTGTCCGGGTGTATATGGTTAGTCAGTGTCGGGGTGTATGGGGTCACAGTGTCAGCATGTATGAGGTCACAATGTCGGGGTGTATGGGGTCAGTCAGTGTCGGGGTGTATGTGGTCAGTCAGTGTCGAGGTGTCTGGGGTCACAGTGTCGGGGTGTATGGGATCAGTCAGTGTCGGGATGTATGGGGTCAGTCAGTGTCCGGGTGTATGTGGTCAGTCAGTGTCGGGGTGTATGGGGGCACAGTGCCGGGGTGTATGGGGTCACAGTGTCGGGGTGTATGGGGTCACAGTATCCGGGTGTATGTGGTCAGTCAGTGTCGGGGTGCATGGGGTCAGTCAGTGTCGGGGTGTATGGGGTCAGTCAGAGTCAGGGTGTATGGGGTCAGTCAGTCGGCGTGTATGTGGTCAGTGAGTGTCGGGCTGTATGGGGTCAGTCAGTGTCAGGGTGTATGGGGTCAGTCAGTTTCCGGGTGTAAGGGGTCAGTCAGTGTCGGGGTGTATGGAGTAAGTCAGTGTCGGGGTGTATGGGGTCAGTCAGTCGGGGTGTATGTGGTCAGTGAGTGTCGGGGTGTATGGGGTCAGTCAGTGTCAGGGTGTATGGGGTCTGTCAGTTTCCGGGTGTATGCGGTTAGTAAGTGCTGGGGTATACGGGATCAGTCAGTGTCGGGTGTATGGGGTCAGTCAGTGTCGCGGTGTATGGGGTCAGTCAGTGTCGGGGTGTATGAGGTCAGTCAGTTTCGGGGTGTATGGGGTTAGTCAGTGTCGGGGTGTATGGGATCAGTCAGTGTTTGGGTGTATGGGGTCAGTCATTCTCCGGGTGTATGGGGTCAGTCAGTGTCGGGGAGTATGGGGTCCGACAGTCTCCAGGTGTATGGGGTCAGTCAGTGTCGGGGTGTATGGGGTCAGTCAGTGTCGGGGTGTATGGGGTCAGTGAGTGTCGGGGTGTATGGGGTCAGTAAGTGTCGGGGTGTATGGGGTCACAGTGTCGGGGTGTATGGGGTCAGTCAGTTTCGGGGTGTATGGGGTCAGTCAGTGTCGGGGTGTATGGGGTCACAGTGTCGGGGTGTATGGGGTCAGTCAGTTTTGGGGTGTATGGGGTCAGTCCGTGTCGGGGTGTATGGGGTCACTCAGTGTCGGGGTGTATGGAGTCAGTCAGTGTCAGGGTGCATGGGGTCAGTCAGTGTCGGGATGTATGGGGTCAGTCAGAGTCGGGGTGTATGGGTCAGTCAGTGTCGGGGTGTATGTGGTCAGTCAGTGTCGGGGTGTATGGAATCAGTCAGTGTTGGGGTGTATGGGGTCAGTCAGTCTCCGGGTGTATGGGGTCAGTCAGTGTCGGAGTATATGGGGTCAGTCAGTCTCCGGGTGTATGGGGTCAGTCAGTGTCGGGGTGTATCGGGTCAGTCAGTGTCGGGGTGTATGGGGTCAGTCAGTGTCGGGGTGTATGGGGTCAGTCAGTGTCGCGGTGTTTGGAGTCAGTCAGTGTCGGGGTGTATGGGGTCAGTCAGTGTCGGGGTGGATGAGGTCAGTCAGTGTCGGGGTGTGTGGGATCAGTCAGTGTCGGGGTGTATGGGGTCAGTGTCGGCGTGTATGGGGTCAGTCAGTGTCGGTGTGTATGGGGTCAGTCAGTATCGGGGTGTATGGGTTCAGTCAGTGTCCGGGTCTATGAGGTCAGTCAGTTTCGGGGTGTATGAGGTCAGTCAGTGTCGGGGTGTATGGGGTCAGTCAGTGTCGGGGTGTATCGGGTCAGTCAGTGTCGGGGTGTATGGGGTCAGTCAGTGTCGACTTATGGGGTTCGTGTCGGGGTGTATGGGGTCAGTCAGTGTCGGGGTGTATGGAGTCAGTGTCCGGGTGTATGGGGTCAGTAAGTGTCCGGGTGTATGGGGTCAGTCAGTGTCGGGGTGTATCGGGTCAGTCAGTGTCGGGGTGTATGGGGTCAGTCAGTGTCGGGGTGTATGGGGTCAGTCAGTGTCGCGGTGTTTGGAGTCAGTCAGTGTCGGGGTGTATGGGGTCAGTCAGTGTCGGGGTGGATGAGGTCAGTCAGTGTCGGGGTGTATGGGATCAGTCAGTGTCGGGGTGTATGGGGTCAGTGTCGGCGTGTATGGGGTCAGTCAGTGTCGGTGTGTATGGGGTCAGTCAGTATCGGGGTATATGGGTTCAGTCAGTGTCCGGGTCTATGAGGTCAGTCAGTTTCGGGGTGTATGAGGTCAGTCAGTGTCGGGGTGTATGGGGTCAGTCAGTGTCGGGGTGTATCGGGTCAGTCAGTGTCGGGGTGTATGGGGTCAGTCAGTGTCGACTTATGGGGTTCGTGTCGGGGTGTATGGGGTCAGTCAGTGTCGGGGTGTATGGAGTCAGTGTCCGGGTGTATGGGGTCAGTCAGTGTCCGGGTGTATGGGGTCAGTCAGTGTCGGGGTGTATGAGGTCAGTCAGTGTCGGGGGGTATTGGGTCATTCTGTGTCGGGGTGTATGGGGTCGGTCAGTGTCGGGGTGTATGGGGTCAGTCAGTGTCGGGGTGTATGGGGTCAGTCAGTGTCGGGGTTTATGGGGTCAGTCTGTGTCGGGGTGTATGTGGTTAGTCAGTGTCGGGGTGTATGGGGTCAGTCACTGTCGGGGTGTATGTGGTCAGTCAGTGTCCAGGTGTATGTGGTCAGTCAGTGTCGGGGTGTATGGGTTCAGTCAGTGTCGGGGTGTATGGGGTCAGTCAGTGTAGGGGTGTATGGGGTCAGTCAGTGTCGGGGTGTATGGGGTCAGTCAGTGTCGGGGTGTATGGGGTCACTCAGTGTCGGGTTGTATGGGGTCAGTCAGTGTCGGGGTGTTTGGTGTCAGTCAGTGTCGAGGTGTATGGGGTCAGTCAGTTTCGGGGTGTATGGGGTCAGTCAGTGTCGGGGTGTATGGGGTCAGTCAGAGTTGGGGTGTATGGGCTCAGTCAGTGTCGGGGTGACTGGGGTCAGTCAGTGTCGGCGTGTATGTGGTCAGTCAGAGTCAGGGTGTATGGGGTCAGTCAGTGTCGGGGTGTATGGGATTAGTCAGTGTCGGGGTGTATGAGGTCAGTCAGTGTCGGGGTGTATGGGGTCAGTCAGTGTCGGGGTGTATGGGGTCAGTCAGTGTCGGGGTGTACGGTGTCAGTGTCGGGGTGTATGGGGTCAGTGTCGGGGTGTATGGGGTCAGTCAGAGTCGGGGTTTATGGGGTCAGTCAGTGTCGGGGTGTATGGGGTCAGTCAGTGCCGGGGTGTATGAGGTCAGTCAGTGTCGGGGTGTATGGGGTCAGTCAGTGTCCGGGTGTATATGGTTAGTCAGTGTCGGGGTGTATGGGGTCACAGTGTCAGCATGTATGAGGTCACAATGTCGGGGTGTATGGGGTCAGTCAGTGTCGGGGTGTATGTGGTCAGTCAGTGTCGAGGTGTCTGGGGTCACAGTGTCGGGGTGTATGGGATCAGTCAGTGTCGGGATGTATGGGGTCAGTCAGTGTCCGGGTGTATGTGGTCAGTCAGTGTCGGGGTGTATGGGGGCACAGTGCCGGGGTGTATGGGGTCACAGTGTCGGGGTGTATGGGGTCACAGTATCCGGGTGTATGTGGTCAGTCAGTGTCGGGGTGCATGGGGTCAGTCAGTGTCGGGGTGTATGGGGTCAGTCACTGTCAGGGTGTATGTGGTCAGTCAGTCGGCGTGTATGTGGTCAGTGAGTGTCGGGCTGTATGGGGTCAGTCAGTGTCAGGGTGGATGGAGTCAGTCAGTGTCGGGGTGTATGTGGTCAGTCAGTCTCCGGGTGTATGGGGTCAGTCAGTGTCGGAGTATATGGGGTCAGTCAGTCTCCGGGTGTATGGGGTCAGTGAGTGTCGGGGTGTATGGGGTCAGTCAGTGTCAGGGTGTATGGGGTCTGTCAGTTTCCGGGTGTATGCGGTCAGTAAGTGCTGGGGTATACGGAATCAGTCAGTGTCGGGTGTATGGGGTCAGTCAGTGTCGCGGTGTATGGGGTCAGTCAGTGTCGGGGTGTATGAGGTCAGTCAGTTTCGGGGTGTATGGGGTTAGTCAGTGTCGGGGTGTATGGGATCAGTCAGTGTTTGGGTGTATGGGGTCAGTCATTCTCCGGGTGTATGGGGTCAGTCAGTGTCGGGGAGTATGGGGTCCGACAGTCTCCAGGTGTATGGGGTCAGTCAGTGTCGGGGTGTATGGGGTCAGTCAGTGTCGGGGTGTAAGGGGTCAGTGAGTGTCGGGGTGTATGGGGTCAGTAAGTGTCGGGGTGTATGGGGTCACAGTGTCGGGGTGTATGGGGTCAGTCAGTTTCGGGGTGTATGGGGTCAGTCAGTGTCGGGGTGTATGGGGTCACAGTGTCGGGGTGTATGGGGTCAGTCAGTTTTGGGGTGTATGGGGTCAGTCCGTGTCGGGGTGTATGGGGGTCAGTCAGTGTCGGTGTGTATGGGGTCACTCAGTGTCGGGGTGTATGGAGTCAGTCAGTGTCAGGGTGTATGGGGTCAGTCAGTGTCGGGATGTATGGGGTCAGTCAGAGTCGGGGTGTATGGGTCAGTCAGTGTCGGGGTGTATGTGGTCAGTCAGTGTCGGGGTGTATGGAATCAGTCAGTGTTGGGGTGTATGGGGTCAGTCAGTCTCCGGGTGTATGGGGTCAGTCAGTGTCGGAGTATATGGGGTCAGTCAGTCTCCGGGTGTATGGGGTCAGTCAGTGTCGGGGTGTATCGGGTCAGTCAGTGTCGGGGTGTATGGGGTCAGTCAGTGTCGGGGTGTATGGGGTCAGTCAGTGTCGCGGTGTTTGGAGTCAGTCAGTGTCGGGGTGTATGGGGTCAGTCAGTGTCGGGGTGGATGAGGTCAGTCAGTGTCGGGGTGTATGGGATCAGTCAGTGTCGGGGTGTATGGGGTCAGTGTCGGCGTGTATGGGGTCAGTCAGTGTCGGTGTGTATGGGGTCAGTCAGTATCGGGGTGTATGGGTTCAGTCAGTGTCCGGGTCTATGAGGTCAGTCAGTTTCGGGGTGTATGAGGTCAGTCAGTGTCGGGGTGTATGGGGTCAGTCAGTGTCGGGGTGTATCGGGTCAGTCAGTGTCGGGGTGTATGGGGTCAGTCAGTGTCGACTTATGGGGTTCGTGTCGGGGTGTTTGGGGTCAGTCAGTGTCGGGGTGTATGGAGTCAGTGTCCGGGTGTATGGGGTCAGTAAGTGTCCGGGTGTATGGGGTCAGTCAGTGTCGTGGTGTATGGGGTCAGTCAGTGTCGGGGTGTATAGGGTCAGTCAGTGTCGGTGTGTATTGGGTCAGTCAGTGTCGGGGTGTATGAGGTCAGTCAGTGTCGGGGTGTATTTGGTCAGTCAGTGTCGGGGTGTATGGAGTCAGTCAGTGTCAGGGTGTACGGGGTCAGTCAGTGTCGGGATGTATGGGGTCAGTCAGTGTCGGGGTGTATGGGGTCACTCAGTGTCGGGGTGTATGTGTTCAGTCAGTGTCGCCGTTGATGGGGTCAGTCAGTGTCGGGGTGTATGGCGTCAGTCAGTGTCGGGGTGTATGGAGTCAGTCAGTGTCGGGGTTTATGGGGTCAGTCAGTGTCGGGGTGTATGTGGTCAGTCAGTGTCGGGGTGTATGTGGTCAGTCAGTGTCGGGGTTAATGGGTCAGTCTGTGTCGGGGTGTATGGGGTCAGTCAGTGTCGGGGTGTATGGAGTCAGTCAGTGTCGGGGTGTATGTGGTCAGTCAGTGTCGGGGTGTATGGGGTCAGTCAGTGTCGGGGTGTATGGAGTCAGTCAATGTCGGGGTGTATGGGGTCAGTCAGTTTCGGGGTGTATGGGGTCAGTCAGTGTCGGGGTGTATGGCGTCAATCAGTGTCGAGGTGTATGGGGTCAGTCAGTGTCGGAGTGTATGGGGTCAGTCAGTGTCGGGGTTTATGGGGTCAGTCAGTGTCGGGGTGTATGTGTTCAGTCAGTGTCGGGGTGTATGGGGTCAGTCAGTGTCCGGGTGTATGGGGTCAGTCAGTGTCGGGGTGTATGAGGTCAGTCAGTGTCAGGGTGTATTGGGTTAGTCTGTGTCGGGGTGTATGGGGTCAGTCAGTGTCGGGGTGTATGGGGTCAGTCAGTGTCGGGGTGTATGGGGTCAGTCAGTGTCGGTGTTTATGGGGTCAGTCTGTGTCGGGGTGTATGTGGTCAGTCAGTGTCGGGGTGTATGGGGTCAGTCACTGTCGGGGTGTATGTGGTCAGTCAGTGTCTGGGTGTATGTGGTCAGTCAGTGTCGGGGTGTATGGGTTCAGTCAGTGTCGGGGTGTATGGGGTCAGTCAGTGTCGGGCTGTATGGTGTCAGTCAGTATCGGGGTGTATGGGGTCAGTCAGTGTCGGGATGTATGGGGTCATTCAGTGTCGGGGTGTTTGGTGTCAGTCAGTGTCGAGGTGTATGGGGTCAGTCAGAGTTGGGGTGTATGGGCTCAGTCAGTGTCGGCGTGACTGGGGTCAGTCAGTGTCGGTGTGTATGGGGTCAGTTAGTGTCGGCGTGTATGTGGTCAGTCAGAGTCGGGGTGTATGGGGTCAGTCAGTGTCGGGGTGTATGGGATCAGTCAGTGTCCGGGTGTATGAGGTCAGTCAGTGTCGGGGTGTATGGGGTCAGTCAGTGTCGGGATGTATGGGGTCAGTCAGTGTCGGGGTGTATGGCGTCAATCAGTGTCGTGGTGTATGGGGTCAGTCAGTGTCGGGGTGTATAGGGTCAGTCAGTGTCGGTGTGTATTGGGTCAGTCAGTGTCGGGGTGTATGAGGTCAGTCAGTGTCGGGGTGTATTTGGTCAGTCAGTGTCGGGGTGTATGGAGTCAGTCAGTGTCAGGGTGTACGGGGTCAGTCAGTGTCGGGATGTATGGGGTCAGTCAGTGTCGGGGTGTATGGGGTCACTCAGTGTCGGGGTGTATGTGTTCAGTCAGTGTCGCCGTTGATGGGGTCAGTCAGTGTCGGGGTGTATGGCGTCAGTCAGTGTCGGGGTGTATGGAGTCAGTCAGTGTCGGGGTTTATGGGGTCAGTCAGTGTCGGGGTGTATGTGGTCAGTCAGTGTCGGGGTGTATGTGGTCAGTCAGTGTCGGGGTTAATGGGTCAGTCTGTGTCGGGGTGTATGGGGTCAGTCAGTGTCGGGGTGTATGGAGTCAGTCAGTGTCGGGGTGTATGTGGTCAGTCAGTGTCGGGGTGTATGGGGTCAGTCAGTGTCGGGGTGTATGGAGTCAGTCAATGTCGGGGTGTATGGGGTCAGTCAGTTTCGGGGTGTATGGGGTCAGTCAGTGTCGGGGTGTATGGCGTCAATCAGTGTCGAGGTGTATGGGGTCAGTCAGTGTCGGAGTGTATGGGGTCAGTCAGTGTCGGGGTTTATGGGGTCAGTCAGTGTCGGGGTGTATGTGTTCAGTCAGTGTCGGGGTGTATGGGGTCAGTCAGTGTCCGGGTGTATGGGGTCAGTCAGTGTCGGGGTGTATGAGGTCAGTCAGTGTCAGGGTGTATTGGGTTAGTCTGTGTCGGGGTGTATGGGGTCAGTCAGTGTCGGGGTGTATGGGGTCAGTCAGTGTCGGGGTGTATGGGGTCAGTCAGTGTCGGTGTTTATGGGGTCAGTCTGTGTCGGGGTGTATGTGGTCAGTCAGTGTCGGGGTGTATGGGGTCAGTCACTGTCGGGGTGTATGTGGTCAGTCAGTGTCTGGGTGTATGTGGTCAGTCAGTGTCGGGGTGTATGGGTTCAGTCAGTGTCGGGGTGTATGGGGTCAGTCAGTGTCGGGCTGTATGGTGTCAGTCAGTATCGGGGTGTATGGGGTCAGTCAGTGTCGGGATGTATGGGGTCATTCAGTGTCGGGGTGTTTGGTGTCAGTCAGTGTCGAGGTGTATGGGGTCAGTCAGAGTTGGGGTGTATGGGCTCAGTCAGTGTCGGCGTGACTGGGGTCAGTCAGTGTCGGTGTGTATGGGGTCAGTTAGTGTCGGCGTGTATGTGGTCAGTCAGAGTCGGGGTGTATGGGGTCAGTCAGTGTCGGGGTGTATGGGATCAGTCAGTGTCCGGGTGTATGAGGTCAGTCAGTGTCGGGGTGTATGGGGTCAGTCAGTGTCGGGATGTATGGGGTCAGTCAGTGTCGGGGTGTACGGTGTCAGTGTCGGGGTGTATGGGGTCAGTGTCGGGGTGTATGGGATCAGTCAGTGTCCGGGTGTATGTGGTCAGTCAGTGTCGGGGTGTATGGGGTCACAGTGTCAGCATGTATGAGGTCACAATGTCGGGGTGTATGGGGTCAGTCAGTGTCGGGGTGTATGTGGTCAGTCAGTGTCGAGGTGTCTGGGGTCACAGTGTCGGGGTGTGTGGGATCAGTCAGTGTCGGGATGTATGGGGTCAGTCAGTGTCCGGGTGTATGTGGTCAGTCAGTGTCGGGGTGTATGGGGGCACAGTGCCGGGGTGTATGGGGTCACAGTGTCGGGGTGTATGGGGTCACAGTATCCGGGTGTATGTGGTCAGTCAGTGTCGGGGTGTATGGGGTCAGTCAGTGTCGGGGTGTATGCGGTCAGTCAGTGTCGGGGTGTATGGGGTCAGTCAGTGTTTGGGTGTATGGGGTCAGTCATTCTCCGGGTGTATGGGGTCAGTCAGTGTCGGGGAGAATGGGGGCCGTCAGTCTCCAGGTGTATGTGTTCAGTCAGTGTCGGGGTGTATGGGGTCAGTCAGTGTCCGGGTGTATGGGGTCAGTCAGTGTCGGGGTGTATGAGGTCAGTCAGTGTCGGGGTGTATGGGGCCACAGTGTCGGGGTGTATGGGGTCAGTCAGTGTCCGGGTGTATGGGGTCAGTCACTGTCGGGGTGTATGGGGTCACAGTGTCGGGGTGTATGGGGTCAGTCAGTTTTGGGGTGTATGGGGTCAGTCCGTGTCGGGGTGTATGGGGGTCAGTCAGTGTCGGTGTGTATGGGGTCACTCAGTGTCCGGGTGTATGGGGTCAGTCAGTGTCGGGGTGTATGTGTTCAGTCAGTGTCGGGGTGTATGGGGTCAGTCAGTGTCCGGGTGTATGGGGTCAGTCAGTGTCGGGGTGTATGAGGTCAGTCAGTGTCGGGGTGTATGGGGTCACAGTGTCGGGGTGTATGGGGTCAGTCAGTTTTGGGGTGTATGGGGTCAGTCCGTGTCGGGGTGTATGGGGGTCAGTCAGTGTCGGTGTGTATGGGGTCACTCAGTGTCGGGGTGTATGGAGTCAGTCAGTGTCAGGGTGTATGGGGTCAGTCAGTGTCGGGGTGTATGAGGTCAGTCAGTGTCGGGGTGTATGGGGTCAGTCAGTGTCAGGGTGTATGGGGTCAGTCAGTGTCGACTTATGGGGTTCGTGTCGGGGTGTATGGGGTCGGTCAGTGTCGGGGTGTATGGGGTCAGTCAGTGTCGGGGTGTATGGGGTCAGTCAGTGTCGGGGTTTATGGGGTCAGTCTGTGTCGGGGTGTATGTGGTCAGTCAGTGTCCAGGTGTATGTGGTCAGTCAGTGTCGGGGTGTATGGGTTCAGTCAGTGTCGGGGTGTATGGGGTCAGTCAGTGTCGGGGTGTATGGGGTCAGTCAGTGTCGGGGTGTATGGGGTCAGTCAGTGTCGGGGTGTATGGGGTCACTCAGTGTCGGGTTGTATGGGGTCAGTCAGTGTCGGGGTGTTTGGTGTCAGTCAGTGTCGAGGTGTATGGGATTAGTCAGGGTCGGGGTGTATGAGGTCAGTCAGTGTCGGGGTGTATGGGGTCAGTCAGTGTCGGGGTGTATGGGGTCAGTCAGTGTCGGGGTGTACGGTGTCAGTGTCAGGGTGTATGGGGTCAGTGTCGGGGTGTATGGGGTCAGTCAGAGTCGGGGTTTATGGGGTCAGTCAGTGTCGGGGTGTATGGGGTCAGTCAGTGCCGGGGTGTATGAGGTCAGTCAGTGTCGGGGTGTATGGGGTCAGTCAGTGTCCGGGTGTATATGGTTAGTCAGTGTCGGGGTGTATGGGGTCACAGTGTCAGCATGTATGAGGTCACAATGTCGGGGTGTATGGGGTCAGTCAGTGTCGGGGTGTATGTGGTCAGTCAGTGTCGAGGTGTCTGGGGTCACAGTGTCGGGGTGTATGGGATCAGTCAGTGTCGGGATGTATGGGGTCAGTCAGTGTCCGGGTGTATGGGGTCAGTCAGTGTCAGGGTGTATGGGGTCAGTCAGTCGGCGTGTATGTGGTCAGTGAGTGTCGGGCTGTATGGGGTCAGTCAGTGTCAGGGTGTATGGGGTCTGTCAGTTTCCGGGTGTATGCGGTCAGTAAGTGCTGGGGTATACGGGATCAGTCAGTGTCGGGTGTATGGGGTCAGTCAGTGTCGGGGTGTATGAGGTCAGTCAGTTTCGGGGTGTATGGGGTTAGTCAGTGTCGGGGTGTATGGGATCAGTCAGTGTTTGGGTGTATGGGGTCAGTCATTCTCCGGGTGTATGGGGTCAGTCAGTGTCGGGGTGTATCGGGTCAGTCAGTGTCGGGGTGTATGGGGTCAGTCAGTGTCGGGGTGTATGGGGTCAGTGAGTGTCGGGGTGTATGGGGTCAGTAAGTGTCGGGATGTATGGGGTCACAGTGTCGGGGTGTATGGGGTCAATCAGTTTCGGGGTGTATGGGGTCAGTCAGTGTCGGGGTGTATGGGGTCACAGTGTCGGGGTGTATGGGGTCAGTCAGTTTTGGGGTGTATGGGGTCAGTCCGTGTCGGGTGTATGGGGGTCAGTCAGTGTCGGTGTGTATGGGGTCACTCAGTGTCGGGGTGTATGGAGTCAGTCAGTGTCAGGGTGTATGGGGTCAGTCAGTGTCGGGATGTATGGGGTCAGTCAGAGTCGGGGTGTATGGGTCAGTCAGTGTCGGGGTGTATGTGGTCAGTCAGTGTCGGGGTGTATGGAATCAGTCAGTGTTGGGGTGTATGGGGTCAGTCAGTCTCCGGGTGTATGGGGTCAGTCAGTGTCGGAGTATATGGGGTCAGTCAGTCTCCGGGTGTATGGGGTCAGTCAGTGTCGGGGTGTATCGGGTCAGTCAGTGTCGGGGTGTATGGGGTCAGTCAGTGTCGGGGTGTATGGGGTCAGTCAGTGTCGCGGTGTTTGGAGTCAGTCAGTGTCGGGGTGTATGGGGTCAGTCAGTGTCGGGGTGGATGAGGTCAGTCAGTGTCGGGGTGTATGGGATCAGTCAGTGTCGGGGTGTATGGGGTCAGTGTCGGCGTGTATGGGGTCAGTCAGTGTCGGTGTGTATGGGGTCAGTCAGTATCGGGGTGTATGGGTTCAGTCAGTGTCCGGGTCTATGAGGTCGGTCAGTTTCGGGTTGTATGAGGTCAGTCAGTGTCGGGGTGTATGGGGTCAGTCAGTGTCGGGGTGTATCGGGTCAGTCAGTGTCGGGGTGTATGGGGTCAGTCAGTGTCGACTTATGGGGTTCGTGTCGGGGTGTATGGGGTCAGTCAGTGTCGGGGTGTATGGAGTCAGTGTCCGGGTGTATGGGGTCAGTAAGTGTCCGGGTGTATGGGGTCAGTCAGTGTCGGGGTGTATGGGGTCAGTCAGTGTCGGGGTGTATAGGGTCAGTCAGTGTCGGGGTGTATTGGGTCAGTCAGTGTCGGGGTGTATAGGGTCACTCAGTGTCGGGGTGTATGTGTTCAGTCAGTGTCGCCGTTGATGGGGTCAGTCAGTGTCGGGGTGTATGGCGTCAGTCAGTGTCGGGGTGTATGGAGTCAGTCAGTGTCGGGGTTTATGGGGTCAGTCAGTGTCGGGGTGTATGTGGTCAGTCAGTTTCGGGGTGTATGTGGTCAGTCAGTGTCGGGGTTTATGGGTCAGTCTGTGTCGGGGTGTATGGGGTCAGTCAGTGTCGGGGTGTATGGAGTCAGTCAGTGTCGGGGTGTATGTGGTCAGTCAGTGTCGGGGTGTATGGGGTCAGTCAGTGTCGGGGTGTATGGAGTCAGTCAATGTCGGGGTGTATGGGGTCAGTCAGTGTCGGGGTGTATGGGGTCAGTCAGTGTCGGGGTGTATGGCGTCAATCAGTGTCGAGGTGTATGGGGTCAGTCAGTGTCGGAGTGTATGGGGTCAGTCAGTGTCGGGGTTTATGGGGTCAGTCAGTGTCGGGGTGTATGTGTTCAGTCAGTGTCGGGGTGTATGGGGTCAGTCAGTGTCCGGGTGTATGGGGTCAGTCAGTGTCGGGGTGTATGAGGTCAGTCAGTGTCAGGGTGTATTGGGTTAGTCTGTGTCGGGGTGTATGGTGTCAGTCAGTGTCGGGGTGTATGGGGTCAGTCAGTGTCGGGGTGTATGGGGTCAGTCAGTGTCGGTGTTTATGGGGTCAGTCTGTGTCGGGGTGTATGTGGTCAGTCAGTGTCGGGGTGTATGGGGTCAGTCACTGTCGGGGTGTATGTGGTCAGTCAGTGTCTGGGTGTTTGTGGTCAGTCAGTGTCGGGGTGTATGGGTTCAGTCAGTGTCGGGGTGTATGGGGTCAGTCAGTGTCGGGCTGTATGGGGTCAGTCAGTGTCGGGGTGTATGGGGTCAGTCAGTGTCGGAATGTATGGGGTCAGTGAGTGTCGGGGTGTTTGGTGTCAGTCAGTGTCGAGGTGTATGGGGTCAGTCAGTTTCGGGGTGTATGGGGTCAGTCAGTGTCGGGGTGTATGGGGTCAGTCAGAGTTGGGGTGTATGGGCTCAGTCAGTGTCGGGGTGTATGGGGTCAGTCAGTGTCGGGGTGTACGGTGTCAGTGTCGGGGTGTATGGGGTCAGTGTCGGGGTGTATGGGGTCAGTCAGAGTCGGGGTTTATGGGGTCAGTCAGTGTCGGGGTGTATGGGGTCAGTCAGTGCCGGGGTGTATGAGGTCAGTCAGTGTCGGAGTGTATGGGGTCAGTCAGTGTCCGGGTGTATATGGTCAGTCAGTGTCGGGATGTATGGGGTCACAGTGTCAGCATGTATGAGGTCACAATGTCGGTGTGTATGGGGTCAGTCAGTGTCGGGGTGTATGTGGTCAGTCAGTGTCGAGGTGTCTGGGGTCACAGTGTCGGGGTGTATGGGATCAGTCAGTGTCGGGATGTATGGGGTCAGTCAGTGTCCGGGTGTATGTGGTCAGTCAGTGTCGGGGTGTATGGGGGCACAGTGCCGGGGTGTATGGGGTCACAGTGTCGGGGTGTATGGGGTCACAGTATCCGGGTGTATGTGGTCAGCCAGTGTCGGTGTGTATGGGGTCAGTCAGTGTCGGGGTGTATGGGGTCAGTCAGTGTCGGGGTGTATGGGGTCAGTCAGTCGGCGTGTATGTGGTCATTGAGTGTCGGGCTGTATGGGGTCAGTCAGTGTCAGGGTGTATGGGGTCAGTCAGTTTCCGGGTGTAAGGGGTCAGTCAGTGTCGGGGTGTATGGAGTCAGTCAGTTTTGGGGTGTATGGGGTCAGTCCGTGTCGGGGTGTATGGGGTCAGTCAGTGTCAGGGTGTATGGGGTCAGTCAGTTTCCGGGTGTAAGGGGTCAGTCAGTGTCGGGGTGTATGGAGTCAGTCAGTTTTGGGGTGTATGGGGTCAGTCCGAGTCGGGGTGTATGGGGGTCAGTCAGTGTCGGTGTGTATGGGGTCACTCAGTGTCCGGGTGTATGGGGTCAGTCAGTGTCGGGGTGTATGTGTTCAGTCAGTGTCGGGGTGTATGGGGTCAGTCAGTGTCCGGGTGTATGGGGTCAGTCAGTGTCGGGGTGTATGAGGTCAGTCAGTGTCGGGGTGTATGGGGTCACAGTGTCGGGGTGTATGGGGTCAGTCAGTTTTGGGGTGTATGGGGTCAGTCCGTGTCGGGGTGTATGGGGGTCAGTCAGTGTCGGTGTGTATGGGGTCACTCAGTGTCGGGGTGTATGGAGTCAGTCAGTGTCAGGGTGTATGGGGTCAGTCAGTGTCGGGATGTATGGGGTCAGTCAGAGTCGGGGTGTATGGGTCAGTCAGTGTCGGGGTGTATGTGGTCAGTCAGTGTCGGGGTGTATGGCATCAGTCAGTGTTGGGGTGTATGGGGTCAGTCAGTCTCCGGGTGTATGGGGTCAGTCAGTGTCGGAGTATATGGGGTCAGTCAGTCTCCGGGTGTATGGGGTCAGTCAGTGTCGGGGTGTATCGGGTCAGTCAGTGTCGGGGTGTATGGGGTCAGTCAGTGTCGGGGTGTATGGGGTCAGTCAGTGTCGCGGTGTTTGGAGTCAGTCAGTGTCGGGTTGTATGGGGTCAGTCAGTGTCGGGGTGGATGAGGTCAGTCAGTGTCGGGGTGTATGGGATCAGTCAGTGTCGGGGTGTATGGAGTCAGTGTCGGCGTGTATGGGGTCAGTCAGTGTCGGTGTGTATGGGGTCAGTCACTATCGGGGTATATGGGTTCAGTCAGTGTCCGGGTCTATGAGGTCAGTCAGTTTCGGGGTGTATGAGGTCAGTCAGTGTCGGGGTGTATGGGGTCAGTCAGTGTCGGGGTGTATCGGGTCAGTCAGTGTCGGGGTGTATGGGGTCAGTCAGTGTCGACTTATGGGGTTCGTGTCGGGGTGTATGGGGTCAGTCAGTGTCGGGGTGTATGGAGTCAGTGTCCGGGTGTATGGGGTCAGTCAGTGTCCGGTTGTATGGGGTCAGTCAGTGTCGGGGTGTATGAGGTCAGTCAGTGTCGGGGGGTATTGGGTCATTCTGTGTCGGGGTGTATGGGGTCGGTCAGTGTCGGGGTGTATGGGGTCAGTCAGTGTCGGGGTGTATGGGGTCAGTCAGTGTCGGGGTTTATGGGGTCAGTCTGTGTCGGGGTGTATGTGGTTAGTCAGTGTCGGGGTGTATGGGGTCAGTCACTGTCGGGGTGTATGTGGTCAGTCAGTGTCCAGGTGTATGTGGTCAGTCAGTGTCGGGGTGTATGGGTTCAGTCAGTGTCGGGGTGTATGGGGTCAGTCAGTGTCGGGGTGTATGGGGTCAGTCAGTGTCGGGGTGTATGGGGTCAGTCAGTGTCGGGGTGTATGGGGTCACTCAGTGTCGGGTTGTATGGGGTCAGTCAGTGTCGGGGTGTTTGGTGTCAGTCAGTGTCGAGGTGTATGGGGTCAGTCAGTTTCGGGGTGTATGGGGTCAGTCAGTGTCGGGGTGTATGGGGTCAGTCAGAGTTGGGGTGTATGGGCTCAGTCAGTGTCGGGGTGACTGGGGTCAGTCAGTGTCGGCGTGTATGTGGTCAGTCAGAGTCAGGGTGTATGGGGTCAATCAGTGTCGGGGTGTATGGGATTAGTCAGGCTCGGGGTGTATGAGGTCAGTCAGTGTCGGGGTGTATGAGGTCAGTCAGTGTCGGGGTGTATGGGGTCAGTCAGTGTCGGGGTGTACGGTGTCAGTGTCAGGGTGTATGGGGTCAGTGTCGGGGTGTATGGGGTCAGTCAGAGTCGGGGTTTATGGGGTCAGTCAGTGTCGGGGTGTATGGGGTCAGTCAGTGCCGGGGTGTATGAGGTCAGTCAGTGTCGGGGTGTATGGGGTCAGTCAGTGTCCGGGTGTATATGGTTAGTCAGTGTCGGGGTGTATGGGGTCACAGTGTCAGCATGTATGAGGTCACAATGTCGGGGTGTATGGGGTCAGTCAGTGTCGGGGTGTATGTGGTCAGTCAGTGTCGAGGTGTCTGGGGTCACAGTGTCGGGGTGTATGTGGTCAGTCAGTGTCGGGATGTATGGGGTCAGTCAGTGTCCGGGTGTATGGGGTCAGTGAGTGTCAGGGTGTATGGGGTCAGTCAGTCGGCGTGTATGTGGTCAGTGAGTGTCGGGCTGTATGGGGTCAGTCAGTGTCAGGGTGTATGGGGTCAGTCAGTTTCCGGGTGTAAGGGGTCAGTCAGTGTCGGGGTGTATGGAGTCAGTCAGTGTCGGGGTGTATGGGGTCAGTCAGTCGGGGTGTATGTGGTCAGTGAGTGTCGGGGTGTATGGGGTCAGTCAGTGTCAGGGTGTATGGGGTCTGTCAGTTTCCGGGTGTATGCGGTCAGTAAGTGCTGGGGTATACGGGATCAGTCAGTGTCGGGTGTATGGGGTCAGTCAGTGTCGGGGTGTATGAGGTCAGTCAGTTTCGGGGTGTATGGGGTTAGTCAGTGTCGGGGTGTATGGGATCAGTCAGTGTTTGGGTGTATGGGGTCAGTCATTCTCCGGGTGTATGGGGTCAGTCAGTGTCGGGGAGTATGGGTCCGACAGTCTCCAGGTGTATGGGGTCAGTCAGTGTCGGGGTGTATGGGGTCAGTCAGTGTCGGGGTGTATGGGGTCAGTGAGTGTCGGGGTGTATGGGGTCAGTAAGTGTCGGGATGTATGGGGTCACAGTGTCGGGGTGTATGGGGTTCGTCAGTTTCGGGGTGTATGGGGTCAGTCAGTGTCGGGGTGTATGGGGTCACAGTGTCGGGGTGTATGGGGTCAGTCAGTTTTGGGGTGTATGGGGTCAGTCCGTGTCGGGGTGTATGGGGGTCAGTCAGTGTCGGTGTGTATGGGGTCACTCAGTGTCGGGGTGTATGGAGTCAGTCAGTGTCAGGGTGTATGGGGTCAGTCAGTGTCGGGATGTATGGGGTCAGTCAGAGTCGGGGTGTATGGGTCAGTCAGTGTCGGGGTGTATGTGGTCAGTCAGTGTCGGGGTGTATGGAATCAGTCAGTGTTGGGGTGTATGGGGTCAGTCAGTCTCCGGGTGTATGGGGTCAGTCAGTGTCGGAGTATATGGGGTCAGGCAGTCTCCGGGTGTATGGGGTCAGTCAGTGTCGGGGTGTATCGGGTCAGTCAGTGTCGGGGTGTATGGGGTCAGTCAGTGTCGGGGTGTATGGGGTCAGTCAGTGTCGCGGTGTTTGGAGTCAGTCAGTGTCGGGGGGTATGGGGTCAGTCAGTGTCGGGGTGGATGAGGTCAGTCAGTGTCGGGGTGTATGGGATCAGTCAGTGTCGGGGTGTATGGGGTCAGTGTCGGCGTGTATGGGGTCAGTCAGTGTCGGTGTGTATGGGGTCAGTCAGTATCGGGGTGTATGGGTTCAGTCAGTGTCCGGGTCTATGAGGTCAGTCAGTTTCGGGGTGTATGAGGTCAGTCAGTGTCGGGGTGTATGGGGTCAGTCAGTGTCGGGGTGTATCGGGTCAGTCAGTGTCGGGGTGTATGGGGTCAGTCAGTGTCGACTTATGGGGTTCGTGTCGGGGTGTATGGGGTCAGTCAGTGTCGGGGTGTATGGAGTCAGTGTCCGGGTGTATGGGGTCAGTAAGTGTCCGGGTGTATGGGGTCAGTCAGTGTCGGGGTGTATGGGGTCAGTCAGTGTCGGGGTGTATAGGGTCAGTCAGTGTCGGGGTGTATTGGGTCAGTCAGTGTCGGGTGTATGAGGTCAGTCAGTGTCGGGGTGTATCTGGTCAGTCAGTGTCGGGGTGTATGGAGTCAGTCAGTGTCAGGGTGTACGGGGTCAGTCAGTGTCGGGATGTATGGGGTCAGTCAGTGTCGGGGTGTATGGGGTCACTCAGTGTCGGGGTGTATGTGTTCAGTCAGTGTCGCCGTTGATGGGGTCAGTCAGTGTCGGGGTGTATGGCGTCAGTCAGTGTCGGGGTGTATGGAGTCAGTCAGTGTCGGGGTTTATGGGGTCAGTCAGTGTCGGGGTGTATGTGGTCAGTCAGTGTCGGGGTGTATGTGGTCAGTCAGTGTCGGGGTTTATGGGTCAGTCTGTGTCGGGGTGTATGGGGTCAGTCAGTGTCGGGGTGTATGGAGTCAGTCAGTGTCGGGGTGTATGTGGTCAGTCAGTGTCGGGGTGTATGGGGTCAGTCAGTGTCGGGGTGTATGGAGTCAGTCAATGTCGGGGTGTATGGGGTCAGTCAGTGTCGGGGTGTATGGGGTCAGTCAGTGTCGGGGTGTATGGCGTCAATCAGTGTCGAGGTGTATGGGGTCAGTCAGTGTCGGAGTGTATGGGGTCAGTCAGTGTCGGGGTTTATGGGGTCAGTCAGTGTCGGGGTGTATGTGTTCAGTCAGTGTCGGGGTGTATGGGGTCAGTCAGTGTCCGGGTGTATGGGGTCAGTCAGTGTCGGGGTGTATGAGGTCAGTCAGTGTCAGGGTGTATTGGGTTAGTCTGTGTCGGGGTGTATGGTGTCAGTCAGTGTCGGGGTGTATGGGGTCAGTCAGTGTCGGGGTGTATGGGGTCAGTCAGTGTCGGTGTTTATGGGGTCAGTCTGTGTCGGGGTGTATATGGTCAGTCAGTGTCGGGGTGTATGGGGTCAGTCACTGTCGGGGTGTATGTGGTCAGTCAGTGTCTGGGTGTATGTGGTCAGTCAGTGTCGGGGTGTATGGGTTCAGTCAGTGTCGGGGTGTATGGGGTCAGTCAGTGTCGGGCTGTATGGGGTCAGTCAGTGTCGGGGTGTATGGGGTCAGTCAGTGTCGGGATGTATGGGGTCAGTCAGTGTCGGGGTGTTTGGTGTCAGTCAGTGTCGAGGTGTATGGGGTCAGTCAGTTTCGGGGTGTATGGGGTCAGTCAGTGTCGGGGTGTATGGGGTCAGTCAGAGTTGGGGTGTATGGGCTCAGTCAGTGTCGGCGTGACTGGGGTCAGTCAGTGTCGGCGTGTATGTGGTCAGTCAGAGTCGGGGTGTATGGGGTCAGTTAGTGCCGGGGTGTATGGGATTAGTCAGTGTCGGGGTGTATGAGGTCAGTCAGTGTCGGGGTGTATGGGGTCAGTCAGTTTCGGGGTGTATGGGGTCAGTCAGTGTCGGGGTGTACGGTGTCAGTGTCGGGGTGTATGGGGTCAGTGTCGGGGTGTATGGGGTCAGTCAGAGTCGGGGTTTATGGGGTCAGTCAGTGTCGGGGTGTATGGGGTCAGTCAGTGCCGGGGTGTATGAGGTCAGTCAGTGTCGGGGTGTATGGGGTCAGTCAGTGTCCGGGTGTATATGGTCAGTCAGTGTCGGGGTGTATGGGGTCACAGTGTCAGCATGTATGAGGTCACAATGTCGGTGTGTATGGGGTCAGTCAGTGTCGGGGTGTATGTGGTCAGTCAGTGTCGAGGTGTCTGGGGTCACAGTGTCGGGGTGTATGGGATCAGTCAGTGTCGGGATGTATGGGGTCAGTCAGTGTCCGGGTGTATGTGGTCAGTCAGTGTCGGGGTGTATGGGGGCACAGTGCCGGGGTGTATGGGGTCACAGTGTCGGGGTGTATGGGGTCACAGTATCCGGGTGTATGTGGTCAGCCAGTGTCGGGGTGTATGGGGTCAGTCAGTGTCGGGGTGTATGGGGTCAGTCAGTGTCGGGGTGTATGGGGTCAGTCAGTCGGCGTGTATGTGGTCATTGAGTGTCGGGCTGTATGGGGTCAGTCAGTGTCAGGGTGTATGGGGTCAGTCAGTTTCCGGGTGTAAGGGGTCAGTCAGTGTCGGGGTGTATGGAGTCAGTCAGTGTCGGGTTGTATGGGGTCAGTCAGTCGGGGTGTATGTGGTCAGTGAGTGTCGGGGTGTATGGGGTCAGTCAGTGTCGCGGTGTATGGGGTCAGTCAGTGTCGGGGTGTATGAGGTCAGTCAGTTTCGGGGTGTATGGGGTCAGTCAGTGTCGGGGTGTATGGGATCAGTCAGTGTTTGGGTGTATGGGGTCAGTCATTCTCCGGGTGTGTGGGGTCAGTCAGTGTCGGGGAGTATGGGGTCCGTCAGTCTCCAGGTGTATGGGGTCAGTCAGTGTCGGGGTGTATGGGGTCAGTCAGTGTCGGGGTGTATGGGGTCAGTGAGTGTCGGGGTGTATGGGGTCAGTAAGTGTCGGGGTGTATGGGGTCACAGTGTCGGGGTGTATGGGGTCAGTCAGTTTCGGGGTGTATGGGGTCAGTCAGTGTCGGGGTGTATGGGGTCACAGTGTCGGGGTGTATGGGGTCAGTCAGTGTCGGGATGTACGGGGTCAGTCAGAGTCGGGGTGTATGGGTCAGTCAGTGTCGGGGTGTATGTGGTCAGTCAGTGTCGGGGTGTATGGCATAAGTCAGTGTTGGAGTGTATGGGGTCAGTCAGTCTCCGGGTGTATGGGGTCAGTCAGTGTCGGAGTAAATGGGGTCAGTCAGTCTCCGGGTGTATGGGGTCAGTCAGTGTCGGGGTGTATCGGGTCAGTCAGTGTCGGGGTGTATGGGGTCAGTCAGTGTCGGGGTGTATGGGGTCAGTCAGTGTCGCGGTGTTTGGAGTCAGTCAGTGTCGGGGTGTATTGGGTCAGTCAGTGTCGGGGTGGATGAGGTCAGTCAGTGTCGGGGTGTATGGGATCAGTCAGTGTCGGGGTGTATGGGGTCAGTGTCGGCGTGTATGGGGTCAGTCAGTGTCGGTGTGTATGGGGTCAGTCAGTATCGGGGTGTATGGGTTCAGTCAGTGTCCGGGTCTATGAGGTCAGTCAGTTTCGGGGTGTATGAGGTCAGTCAGTGTCGGGGTGTATGGGGTCAGTCAGTGTCGGGGTGTATCGGGTCAGTCAGTGTCGGGGTGTATGGGGTCAGTCAGTGTCGGGGTTTATGGGGTTCGTGTCGGGGTGTATGGGGTCAGTCAGTGTCGGGGTGTATGGAGTCAGTGTCCGGGTGTATGGGGTCAGTAAGTGTCTGGGTGTATGGGGTCAGTCAGTGTCGGGGTGTATGGGGTCAGTCAGTGTCGGGGTGTATAGGGTCAGTCAGTGTCGGGGTGTATTGGGTCAGTCAGTGTCGGGGTGTATGAGGTCAGTCAGTGTCGGGGTGTATGGGGTCAGTCAGTGTCGGGGTGTATGGAGTAAGTCAGTGTCAGGGTGTACGGGGTCAGTCAGTGTCGGGATGTATGGGGTCAGTCAGTGTCGGGGTGTATGGGGTCACTCAGTGTCGGGGTGTATGTGTTCAGTCAGTGTCACCGTTTATGGGGTCAGTCAGTGTCGGGGTGTGTGGGGTCAGTCAGTGTCGGGGTGTATGGAGTCAGTCAGTGTCGGGGTGGATGGGGTCAATCAGTGTCGGGGTGTATGGGGTCAGTCAGTGTCGTGGTGTATGGGGTCAGTCAGTATCGGGGTGTATGGGGTCAGTCAGTGTCGGGGTGTATGGAGTCAGTCAGTGTCGGGGTGTATGGGGTCAGTCAGAGTCGAGGTGTATGGGGTCAGTCAGTGTCGGGTTGTATGAGGTCAGTCAGTGTCGGGGTGTATGTGGTCAGTCAGTGTCGGGGTGTATGGGGTCAGTTAGTATTGGGGTGTATGGGGTCAGTCAGTGTCCGAGTGTATGGGGTCAGTCAGTGTCGCGGTGTTTGGGGTCAGTCAGTGTCGGGGTGTATGAGGTCAGTCAGTGTCAGGGTGTATGAGGACAGTCAGTTTCGGGTTGTATGAGGTCAGTCACTGTCGGGGTGTATGGGGTCAGTCAGTGCCGGGGTGTATGGGGTTACAGTCAGTGTCGGGGTGTATGGGGACAGTCAGTGTCGGGGTGTATGGGGTCAGTCACTGTCGGGGTGTATGTGGTCAGTCAGTGTCGGGGTGTATGGGGTCAGTCTATGTCGGGGTGTATGAGGTCAGTCAGTGTCGGGGTGTATGGGGTCAGTCATTGCCGGGGTGTATGGGGTCAGTCAGTGTCGGGGTGTATGGGGTCAATCAGTGTCGGGGTGTATGGGGTCAGTCACTGTCGGGGTGTATGTGGTCAGTCAGTGTCGGGGTGTATGGGGTCAGTCTGTGTCGGGGTGTACGAGGTCAGTCAGTGTTGGGGTGTATGGGATCAGTCAGTGCCGGTGTGTATGGGGTCAGTCAGTGTCGGGGTGTATGGGGTCAGTCAGTGTCCGAGTGTATGGGGTCAGTCAGTGTCGCGGTGTTTGGGGTCAGTCAGTGTCGGGGTGTATGAGGTCAGTCAGTGTCAGGGTGTATGAGGGCAGTCAGTGTCGGGGTGTATGGGATCAGTCAGTGTCGGGGTGTATGGGGTCAGTGTCGGCGTGTATGGGGTCAGTCAGTGTCGGCGTGTAAGGGGTCAGTCAGTGTCGGGGTGTATGGGGTCAGTCAGTGTCCGGGTGTATGAGGACAGTCAGTTTCGGGGTGTATGAGGTCAGTCAGTGTCGGGGTGTATGGGGTCAGTCAGTGCCGGGGTGTATGGGGTCAGTCAGTGTCGGGGTGTATGGGGTCAGTTAGTGTCGGGGTGTATGGGGTCAGTCACTGTCGGGGTGTATGTGGTCAGTCAGTGTCGGGGTGTATGGGGTCAGTCTGTGTCGGGGTGTATGGGGTCAGTCAGTGTCGGGGTGTACGGGGTCAGTCAGTGTCCGGGTGTATGTGGTCAGTCAGTGTCGGGGTGTAATGGGTCAGTCAGTGTCGGGGTGTATGGGGTCAGTCAGTGTCGGGGTGTATGGAGTCAGTCAGTGTCGGGGTGTATGGGGTCAGTCAGTGTCGGGATGTATGGGTCAGTCAGTGTCGGGGTGTATGGGGTCAGTCAGTGTCGGGGTGTATGTGGTCAGTCAGTGTCGGGGTGTATGGGGTCAGTCAGTGTCGGGGTGTATGGGGTCAGTCAGTGTCGGGGTGTATGGCGTCAGTCAGTGTCGGGGTGTATGGAGTCAGTCAGTGTCGGGGTTTATGGGGTCAGTCAGTGTCGGGGTGTATGTGGTCAGTCAGTGTCGGGGTGTATGTGGTCAGTCAATGTCGGGGTGTATGGAGTCAGTCAGTGTCGGGGTGTATGTGGTCAGTCAGTGTCGGGGTGTATCGTGTCAGTCAGTGTCGGGGTGTATGGGGTCAGTCAGTGTCGGGGTGTATGGCGTCAGTCAGTGTCGAGGTATATGGGGTCAGTCAGTGTCGGAGTGTATGGGGTCAGTCAGTGTCGGGGTTTATGGGGTCAGTCAGTGTCGGGGTGCATGTATTCAGTCAGTGTCGGGGTGTATGGGGTCAGTCAGTGTCCGGGTGTATGGGGTCAGTCAGTGTCGGGGTGTATGAGGTCAGTCAGTGTCGGGGTGTATTGGGTCAGTCTGTGTCGGGGTGTATGGGGTCAGTCAGTGTCGGGGTGTATGGGGTCAGTCAGTGTCGGGTGTATGGGGTCAGTCAGTGTCGGGGTTTATGGGGTCAGTCTGTGTCGGGGTGTATGTGGTCAGTCGGTGTCGGGGTGTACGGGGTCAGTCAGTGTCTGGATGTATGGGGTCAGTCAGTGTCGGGGTGTATGGGGTCAGTCTATGTCGGGGTGTATGAGGTCAGTCAGTGTCGGGGTGTATGGGGTCAGTCAGTGCCGGGGTGTATGGGGTCAGTCAGTGTCGGGGTGTATGGGGTCAGTCAGTGTCGGGGTGTATGGGGTCAGTCAGTGTCGGGGTGTATGGGGTCAGTCAGTGTCGGGGTGTATGGCGTCAGTCAGTGTCCGAGTGTATGGGGTCAGTCAGTGTCGCGGTGTTTGGGGTCAGTCAGTGTCGGGGTGTATGAGGTCAGTCAGTGTCAGGGTGTATGAGGACAGTCAGTTTCGGGTTGTATGAGCTCAGTCAGTGTCGGGGTGTATGGGGTCAGTCAGAGTCGAGGTGTATGGGGTCAGTCATTGTCAGGTTGTATGTGGTCAGTCAGTGTCGGGGTGTATGGGGTCAGTTAGTATTGGGGTGTATGGGGTCAGTCAGTGTCCGAGTGTATGGGGTCAGTCAGTGTCGCGGTGTTTGGGGTCAGTCAGTGTCGGGGTGTATGAGGTCAGTCAGTTTCAGGGTGTATGAGGACAGTCAGTTTCAGGTTGTATGAGGTCAGTCACTGTCGGGGTGTATGGGGTCAGTCAGTGCCGGGGTGTATGGGGTTACAGTCAGTGTCGGGGTGTATGGGGACAGTCAGTGTCGGGGTGTATGGGGTCAGTCACTGTCGGGGTGTATTTGGTCAGTCAGTGTCGGGGTGTATGGGGTCAGTCTATGTCGGGGTGTATGAGGTCAGTCAGTGTCGGGGTGTATGGGGTCAGTCATTGCCGGGGTGTATGGGGTCAGTCAGTGTCGGGGTGTATGGGGTCAATCAGTGTCGGGGTGTATGGGGTCAGTCACTGTCGGGGTGTATGTGGTCAGTCAGTGTCGGGGTGTATGGGGTCAGTCTGTGTCGGGGTGTACGAGGTCAGTCAGTGTTGGGGTGTATGGGATCAGTCAGTGCCGGTGTGTATGGGGTCAGTCAGTGTCAGGGTGTATGGGGTCAGTCAGTGTCCGAGTGTATGGGGTCAGTCAGTGTCGCGGTGTTTGGGGTCAGTCAGTGTCGGGGTGTATGAGGTCAGTCAGTGTCAGGGTGTATGAGGTCAGTCAGTGTCGGGGTGTATGGGATCAGTCAGTGTCGGGGTGTATGGGGTCAGTGTCGGCGTGTATGGGGTCAGTCAGTGTCGGCGTGTAAGGGGTCAGTCAGTGTCGGGGTGTATGGGGTCAGTCAGTGTCCGGGTGTATGAGGACAGTCAGTTTCGGGGTGTATGAGGTCAGTCAGTGTCGGGGTGTATGGGGTCAGTCAGTGCCGGGGTGTATGGGGTCAGTCAGTGTCGGGGTGTATGGGGTCAGTTAGTGTCGGGGTGTATGGGGTCAGTCACTGTCGGGGTGTATGTGGTCAGTCAGTGTCGGGGTGTATGGGGTCAGTCTGTGTCGGGGTGTATGGGGTCAGTCAGTGCCGGGGTGTACGGGGTCAGTCAGTGTCCGGGTGTATGTGGTCAGTCAGTGTCGGGGTGTAATGGGTCAGTCAGTGTCGGGGTGTATGGGGTCAGTCAGTGTCGGGGTGTATGGAGTCAGTCAGTGTCGGGGTGTATGGGGTCAGTCAGTGTCGGGATGTATGGGTCAGTCAGTGTCGGGGTGTATGGGGTCAGTCAGTGTCGGGGTGTATGTGGTCAGTCAGTGTCGGGGTGTATGGGGTCAGTCAGTGTCGGGGTGTATGGGGTCAGTCAGTGTCGGGGTGTATGGCGTCAGTCAGTGTCGGGGTGTATGGAGTCAGTCAGTGTCGGGGTTTATGGGGTCAGTCAGTGTCGGGGTGTATGTGGTCAGTCAGTGTCGGGGTGTATGTGGTCAGTCAGTGTCGGGGTTTCTGGGTCAGTCAATGTCGGGGTGTATGGTGTCAGTCAGTGTCGGGGTGTATGTGGTCAGTCAGTGTCGGGGTGTATCGTGTCAGTCAGTGTCGGGGTGTATGGGGTCAGTCAGTGTCGGGGTGTATGGCGTCAGTCAGTGTCGGGGTGTACGGGGTCAGTCAGTGTCCGGGTGTATGTGGTCAGTCAGTGTCGGGGTGTAATGGGTCAGTCAGTGTCGGGGTGTATGGGGTCAGTCAGTGTCGGGGTGTATGGAGTCAGTCAGTGTCGGGGTGTATGGGGTCAGTCAGTGTCGGGATGTATGGGTCAGTCAGTGTCGGGGTGTATGGGGTCAGTCAGTGTCGGGGTGTATGTGGTCAGTCAGTGTCGGGGTGTATGGGGTCAGTCAGTGTCGGGGTGTATGGGGTCAGTCAGTGTCGGGGTGTATGGCGTCAGTCAGTGTCGGGGTGTATGGAGTCAGTCAGTGTCGGGGTTTATGGGGTCAGTCAGTGTCGGGGTGTATGTGGTCAGTCAGTGTCGGGGTGTATGTGGTCAGTCAGTGTCGGGGTTTCTGGGTCAGTCAATGTCGGGGTGTATGGTGTCAGTCAGTGTCGGGGTGTATGTGGTCAGTCAGTGTCGGGGTGTATCGTGTCAGTCAGTGTCGGGGTGTATGGGGTCAGTCAGTGTCGGGGTGTATGGCGTCAGTCAGTGTCGAGGTATATGGGGTCAGTCAGTGTCGGAGTGTATGGGGTCAGTCAGTGTCGGGGTTTATGGGGTCAGTCAGTGTCGGGGTGTATGTATTCAGTCAGTGTCGGGGTGTATGGGGTCAGTCAGTGTCCGGGTGTATGGGGTCAGTCAGTGTCGGGGTGTATGAGGTCAGTCAGTGTCGAGGTGTATTGGGTCAGTCTGTGTCGGGGTGTATGGGGTCAGTCAGTGTCGGGGTGTATGGGGTCAGTCAGTGTCGGGGTGTATGGGGTCAGTCAGTGTCGGGGTTTATGGGGTCAGTCTGTGTCGGGGTGTATGTGGTCAGTCGGTGTCGGGGTGTACGGGGTCAGTCAGTGTCTGGATGTATGGGGTCAGTCAGTGTCGGGGTGTATGGGGTCAGTCTATGTCGGGGTGTATGAGGTCAGTCAGTGTCGGGGTGTATGGGGTCAGTCAGTGCCGGGGTGTATGGAGTCAGTCAGTGTCGGGGTGTATGGGGTCAGTCAGTGTCGGGGTGTATGGAGTCAGTCAGTGTCGGGGTGTATGGCGTCAGTCAGTGTCGAGGTGTATGGGGTCAGTCAGTGTCGGAGTGTATGGGGTCAGTCAGTGTCGGGGTTTATGGGGTCAGTCAGTGTCGGGGTGTATGTATTCAGTCAGTGTCAGGGTGTATGGGGTCAGTCAGTGTCCGGGTGTATGGGGTCAGTCAGTGTCGGGGTGTATGAGGTCAGTCAGTGACGGGGTGTATTGGGTCAGTCTGTGTCGGGGTGTATGGGGTCAGTCAGTGTCGGGGTGTATGGGGTCAGTCACTGTCGTGGTGTATGTGGTCAGTCAGTGTCGGGGTGTATGGGGTCAGTCTGTGTCGGGGTGTATGAGGTCAGTCAGTGTTGGGGTGTATGGGATCAGTCAGTGCCGGGGTGTATGGGGTCAGTCAGTGTCGGGGTGTATGGGGTCAGTCAGTGTCCGAGTGTATGGGGTCAGTCAGTGTCGCGGTGTTTGGGGTCAGTCAGTGTCGGGGTGTATGAGGTCAGTCAGTGTCAGGGTGTATGAGGTCAGTCAGTGTCGGGGTATATGGGATCAGTCAGTGTCGGGGTGTATGGGGTCAGTGTCGGCGTGTATGGGGTCAGTCAGTGTCGGCGTTTAAGTGGTCAGTCAGTGTCGTGGTGTATGGGGTCAGTCAGTGTCCGGGTGTATGAGGACAGTCAGTTTCGGGGTGTATGAGGTCAGTCAGTGTCGTGGTAATGGGGTCAGTCAGTGTCGGGGTGTATGGGGTCAGTCAGTGTCGGGGTGTATGGGGTCAGTCAGTGTCGGGGTGTATGGGGTCAGTCATTGTCGGGGTGTATGTGGTCAGTCAGTGTCGGGGTGTATGGGGTCAGTCTGTGTCGGGGTGTATGGGGTCAGTCAGTGTCGGGGTGTACGGGGTCAGTCAGTGTCCGGGTGTATGGGGTCAGTCAGTGTCGGGGTGTATGGGGTCAGTCAGTGTCGGGGTGTATGGGGTCAGTCAGTGTCGGGGTGTATGTGGTCAGTCAGTGTCGGGGTGTATGGGGTCAGTCAGTGTCGGGGTGTATGGCGTCAGTCAGTGTCGGGGTGTATGGAGTCAGTCAGTGTCGGGGTTTATGGGGTCAGTCAGTGTCGGGGTGTATGTGGTCAGTCAGTGTCGGGGTGTATGTGGTCAGTCAGTGTCGGGGTTTATGGGTCAGTCAGTGTCGGGGTGTATGGAGTCAGTCAGTGTCGGGGTGTATGTGGTCAGTCAGTGTCGGGGTGTATGGAGTCAGTCAGTGTCGGGGTGTATGGGGTCAGTCAGTGTCGGGGTGTATGGCGTCAGTCAGTGTCGAGGTGTATGGGGTCAGTCAGTGTCGGAGTGTATGGGGTCAGTCAGTGTCGGGGTTTATGGGGTCAGTCAGTGTCGGGGCGTATGTATTCAGTCAGTGTCGGGGTGTATGGGGTCAGTCAGTGTCCGGGTGTATGGGGTCAGTCAGTGTCGGGGTGTATGAGGTCAGTCAGTGTCGGGTGTATTGGGTCAGTCTGTGTCGGGGTGTATGGGGTCAGTCAGTGTCGGGGTGTATGGGGTCAGTCAGTGTCGGGGTGTATGGGGTCAGTCAGTGTCGGGGTTTATGGGGTCAGTCTGTGTCGGGGTGTATGTGGTCAGTCGGTGTCGGGGTGTACGGGGTCAGTCAGTGTCCGGATGTATGGGGTCAGTCAGTGTCGGGGTGTATGAGGTCAGTCAGTGTCGGGGTGTATGGGGTCAGTCAGAGTCGGGGTGTATGGGGTCAGTCAGTGTCGGGTTGTATGACGTCAGTCAGTGTCGGGGTGTATGGGGTCAGTCAGTGTCGGGGTGTATGGGGTCAGTTCGTGTTGGGGTGTATGGGGTCAGTCAGTGTCCGAGTGTTTGGGGTCAGTCAGTGTCTCGGTGTTTGGGGTCAGTCAGTGTCGGGGTATATGAGGTCAGTCAGTTTCAGGGTGTATGTGGTCAGTCAGTGTCATGGTGTATGGGGTCAGTCAGTGTCCGGGTGTATGGGGTCAGTCAGTGTCGGGGTGTATGAGGTCAGTCAGTGTCGGGGTGTATGAGGTCAGTCAGTGTCGGGGTGTATGGGATCAGTCAGTGTCGTGGTGTATGGGGTCAGTGTCGGGGTGTATGGGGTCAGTCAGTGTCGGCATGTAAGGGGTTAGTCAGTGTCGGGGTGTATGGGGTCAGTCAGTGTCCGGGTGTATGAGGACAGTCAGTTTCGGGTTGTATGAGGTCAGTCAGTGTCGGGGTGTATGGGGTCAGTCAGTGCCGGGGGTATGGGGTCAGTCAGTGTCGGGGTGTATGGGGTCAGTCAGTGTCGGGGTGTATGGGGTCAGTCACTGTCGGGGTGTATGTGGTCAGTCAGTGTCGGGGTGTATGGGGTCAGTCAGTGTCGGGGTGTATGGGATCAGTCAGTGTCGGGGTGTATGGGGTCAGTGTCGGCGTGTATGGGGTCAGTCAGTGTCGGCGTGTAAGGGGTCAGTCAGTGTCGGGGTGTATGGGGTCAGTCAGTGTCCGGGTGTATGAGGACAGTCAGTTTCGGGGTGTATGAGGTCAGTCAGTGTCGGGGTGTATGGGGTCAGTCAGTGTCGGGGTGTATGGGGTCAGTCAGTGTCAGGGTGTATGGGGTCAGTCAGTGTCCGGGTGTATGGGGTCAGTCAGTGTCGGGGTGTATGGGGTCAGTCATTGTCGGGGTGTATGTGGTCAGTCAGTGTCGGGGTGTATGGGGTCAGTCTGTGTCGGGGTGTATGGGGTCAGTCAGTGTCGGGGTGTACGGGGTCAGTCAGTGTCCGGGTGTATGGGGTCAGTCAGTGTCGGGGTGTATGGGGTCAGTTAGTTTCGGGGTGTATGGGGTCAGTCAGTGTCGGGGTGTATGTGGTCAGTCAGTGTCGGGGTGTATCGGGTCAGTCAGTGTCGGGGTGTATGGGGTCAGTCAGTGTCGGGGTGTATGGCGTCAGTCAGTGTCGGGGTGTATGGAGTCAGTCAGTGTCGGGGTTTATGGGGTCAGTCAGTGTCGGGGTGTATGTGGTCAGTCAGTGTCGGGGTGTATGTGGTCAGTCAGTGTCGGGGTTTATGGGTCAGTCAGTGTCGTGGTGTATGGAGTCAGTCAGTGTCGGGGTGTATGTGGTCAGTCAGTGTCGGGGTGTATGGAGTCAGTCAGTGTCGGGGTGTATGGGGTCAGTCAGTGTCGGGGTGTATGGCGTCAGTCAGTGTCGAGGTGTATGGGGTCAGTCAGTGTCGGAGTGCATGGGGTCAGTCAGTGTCGGGGTTTATGGGGTCAGTCAGTGTCGGGGCGTATGTATTCAGTCAGTGTCGGGGTGTATGGGGTCAGTCAGTGTCCGGGTGTATGGGGTCAGTCAGTGTCGGGGTGTATGAGGTCAGTCAGTGTCGGGTGTATTGGGTCAGTCTGTGTCGGGGTGTATGGGGTCAGTCAGTGTCGGGGTGTATGGGGTCAGTCAGTGTCGGGGTGTATGGGGTCAGTCAGTGTCGGGGTTTATGGGGTCAGTCTGTGTCGGGGTGTATGTGGTCAGTCGGTGTCGGGGTGTACGGGGTCAGTCAGTGTCCGGATGTATGGGGTCAGTCAGTGTCGGGGTGTATGAGGTCAGTCAGTGTCGGGGTGTATGGGGTCAGTCAGAGTCGGGGTGTATGGGGTCAGTCAGTGTCGGGTTGTATGACGTCAGTCAGTGTCGGGGTGTATGGGGTCAGTCAGTGTCGGGGTGTATGGGGTCAGTTAGTGTTGGGGTGTATGGGGTCAGTCAGTGTCCGAGTGTTTGGGGTCAGTCAGTGTCGCGGTGTTTGGGGTCAGTCAGTGTCGGGGTATATGAGGTCAGTCAGTTTCAGGGTGTATGTGGTCAGTCAGTGTCGGGGTGTATGGGGTCAGTCAGTGTCCGGGTTTATGGGGTCAGTCAGTGTCGGGGTGTATGAGGTCAGTCAGTGTCGGGGTGTATTGAGGTCAGTCAGTGTCGGGGTGTATGGGGATAGTCAGTATCGGGGTGTATGGAGTCAGTCAGTGTCGGGGTGTATGAGGTCAGTCAGTGTCGGGGTGTATGGGATCAGTCAGTGTCGTGGTGTATGGGGTCAGTGTCGGGGTGTATGGGGTCAGTCAGTGTCGGCATGTAAGGGGTTAGTCAGTATCGGGGTGTATGGGGTCAGTGTCGGCGTGTATGGGGTCAGTCAGTGTCGGCGTGTAAGGGGTCAGTCAGTGTCGGGGTGTATGGGGTCAGTCAGTGTCCGGGTGTATGAGGACAGTCAGTTTCGGGGTGTATGAGGTCAGTCAGTGTCGGGGTGTATGGGGTCAGTCAGTGTCGGGGTGTATGGGGTCAGTCAGTGTCGGGGTGTATGGGGTCAGTGTCGGCGTGTATGGGGTCAGTCAGTGTCGGCGTGTAAGGGGTCAGTCAGTGTCGGGGTGTATGGGGTCAGTCAGTGTCCGGGTGTATGAGGACAGTCAGTTTCGGGGTGTATGAGGTCAGTCAGTGTCGGGGTGTATGGGGTCAGTCAGTGTCGGGGTGTATGGGGTCAGTCTGTGTCGGGGTGTATGGGGTCAGTCAGTGTCTTGGTGTACGGGGTCAGTCAGTGTCCGGGTGTATGTGGTCAGTCAGTGTCGGGGTGTATTGGGTCAGTCAGTGTCGGGGTGTATGGGGTCAGTCAGTGTCGGGGTGTATGGAGTCAGTCAGTGTCGGGGTGTATGGGGTCAGTCAGTGTCGGGATGGATGGGTCAGTCAGTGTCGGGGTGTATGGGGTCAGTCAGTGTCGGGGTGTATGTGGTCAGTCAGTGTCGGGCTGTATGGGGTCAGTCAGTGTCGGGGTGTATGGGGTCAGTCAGTGTCGGGGTGTATGGCGTCAGTCAGTGTCGGGGTGTATGGAGTCAGTCAGTGCCGGGGTTTATGGGGTCAGTCAGTGTCGGGGTGTATGTGGTCAGTCAGTGTCGGGGTGTATGGGGTCAGTCAGTGTCGGGGTGTATGGCGTCAGTCAGTTTCGAGGTGTATGGGGTCAGTCAGTGTCGGAGTGTATGGGGTCGGTCAGTGTCGGGATTTATGGGGTCAGTCAGTGTCGGGGTGTATGTATTCAGTCAGTGTCGGGGTGTATGGGGTCAGTCAGTGTCCGGGTGTATTGGGTCAGTCAGTGTCGGGGTGTATGAGGTCAGTCAGTGTCGGGGTGTATTGGGTCAGTCTGTGTCGGGGTGTATGGGGTCAGTCAGTGTCGGGGTGTATGGGGTCAGTCAGTGTCGGGGTGTATGGGGTCAGTCAGTGTCGGGGTTTTTGGGGTCAGTCTGTGTCGGGGTGTATGTGGTCAGTCAGTGTCGGGGTGTATGGGGTCAGTCAGTGTCCGGATGTTTGGGCTCAGTCAGTGTCGGGGTGTATGAGGTCAGTCAGTGTCGGGGTGTATGTGGTCAGTCAGTGTCGACGTTTATGGGGTCAGTCTGTGTCGGGGTGTATGGGGTTAGTCAGTGTCCGGGTGTATGGGGTCAGTCAGTGTCCGGGTATAATGGGTCATCAGTGTCGGGGTATATTGGGTCAGTCAGTGTCGGGGTGTATGTGGTCAGTCAGTGTCGGGGTGTATGGGGTCAGTCATTGTCCGGGTGTATAGGGTCCGTCAGTGTCGGGGTGTATTGGGTCAGTCAGTGTCGGGGTATATGGGGTCAGTCAGTGTCGGGGTGTATGGAGTCAGTCAGTGTCGGGGTGGATGGGGTCAATCAGTGTCGGGGTGTATGGGGTCAGTCAGTGTCGTGGTGTACGGGGTCAGTCAGTATCGGGGTGTATGGGGTCAGTCAGTGTCGGGGTGTATGGAGTCAGTCAGTGTCGGGGTGTATGGGGTCAGCCAGAGTCGGGGTGTATGGGGTCAGTCAGTGTCGGGTTGTATGAGGTCAGTCAGTGTCCGAGTGTATGGGGTCAGTCAGTGTCGCGGTGTTTGTGGTCAGTCAGTGTCGGGGTGTATGAGGTCAGTCAGTGTCAGGGTGTATGGGGTCAGTCAGTGTCCGGGTGTATGGGGTCAGTCAGTGTCGGGGTGTATGAGGTCAGTCAGTGTCGGGGTGTATTGGGTCAGTCAGTGTCGAGGTGTATGGGGTCAGTCAGTGTCGGGGTGTATGGAGTCAGTCAGTGTCGGGGTGTATGTGGTCAGTCAGTGTCGGGGTGTATGGGGTCAGTTAGTGTCGGGGTGTATGGAGTCAGTCAGTGTCGGGGTGTATGTGGTCAGTCAGTGTCGGGGTGTATGGGGTCAGTCAGTGTCGGGGTGTATGGGATCAGTCAGTGTCGGGGTGTATGGCGTCAGTCAATGTCGGGGTGTATGGGGTCAGTCAGTGTCGGGGTGTGTGGGGTCAGTCAGTGTCGGGGTTTATGGGGTCAGTCAGTGTCGGGGTGTATGGCGTCATTCAGTGTCCGGGTGTATGGGGTCAGTCAGTGTCGGGGTGTATGAGGTCAGTCAGTGTCGGGGTGTATGGGGTCAGTCAGTTTCGGGGTGTATGGGGTCAGTCAGTGTCGGGGTGTATGGGGTCAGTCTGTGTCGGGGTGTGTGGAGTCAGTCAGTGTCGGGGTGTATGGGGTCAGTCAGTGTCCGGCTGTATTTCAGAACTAGTTCAGTTACTGTAATACCAAACCTGCCAGGGAGAGTTCGATTTTTTTGTATTTCTGGGAATAATACTTGTTTTGATGCAATCGTGCGAACGTTCGAGTTTGGTTGTTGAATCATAGAATCTTCCAGCACAAATGAGGTGCCATTCAGCCCATCCCATTGACCTGTGCCAACTCTTTGAAGGAGGGCTGTCTTTTCCCGTTCAACTTTTTATCCAATTCCATTGTGGAAGTTATTTTTTAAGCTGCTTCCACCACCCTTTTAGGCAGCATATTCCTGATCTTAATTTCTCGCTGCGTCAAAAGATTGCTCCTCATTTCCCTCTTGCAGTTATCCTACGTCTGTGTCCTCTGCTTACCAACCCTCCTCCCAGCGCACACAGTTTCTCCTTAATTACTCTATCAAAACCCTTCATGGACAGGTTAGATGCAGGAAGAATGTTCCTGATGTTGGGGAATTCCAGAACCAGGGGTCACAGTCTAAGGATAAGGGGTAAGCCATTTAGGACCGAGATGAGGAGAAACTTCTTCACCCAGAGATTTGTGAACCTGTGGAATTCTCTACCACAGAAAGTAGTTGAGGCCAGTTCGTTAGATATATTCAAAAGGGAGTTAGATGTGGCCCTTATGGCTAAAGGGATCAAGGGGTATGGAGAGAAAGCAGGAATGGGGTACTGAAGTTGCATGATCAGCCATTATCTTATTGAATGGTGGTGCAGGCTTGAAGGGCCGAATGGCCTACTCCTGCACCTATTTTCTATGTTTCTATGATTTTGAACTCCACTATTAAATCTCCCCATAATCTTTCGTCCTCTGAGGAGAACAATCCCAATTTCTCCAGTCTCTCCACATAACTGAAGTCCCTCATCCCCGGTATCATTCTGGTCAATCCGCTCTGCACCCTCTCCAAGGCCTTGACATCCTTCCTAAAGTGCGGTGCCCAGAATTGGACCCTTCTGTAATGGTCAGCTTTACTCAGTTTGTACCATTCTGTACTCGGGTGTGCTGCATTGTTAAAGCTGCTGTCATTTCAACCGAGACATTAAACCCTGGTGCCCTGTCTTCCATTCTGAGGTGGGCATTTTCGATTCCATGGCAGTATTCGAGGAAGGGTGGACGAGATCTCCTGATGCAGAAAGGCAAAATACTGCGGATGCAGGAAATCTGAAATATAAACAGAAAATGCTGAAAACACTCAGCGGGTCAGGCAGCATCTGTAGAGAGAGAAAGAGAGTTAACGTTTGAGGTTGATGACCTTTCGTCAGAAGTGGAAAATGTTAGAGATGTGACAGGTTTTAAGCAAATGCAGAGGCAGGAGAGGGGGGCGGGGCAGAGGGAGGAGTGGAAAGAACAAAAGGGAAGGTCTGTGAGAGGGTGGAAGGCAGGAGAGATTAAATAACAAAAGGAATGATGGTGCAAGACCAATTTGGATGGCAATGGGACAAGTAAAACAATAAAAGATGGGTATGGAGGAGCTGTAAATGGCAATAATATCAATACTCACAGCCGCTGTCTGATAAAATCGGAGTGTTGGTTGTGATCTGAAATTGTTGAATTCAATGTTGAGTGCAGAAGGCTGTAAATTGCCTAATTGAAAGATGAGTTGTTGTTCCGTGTACTTTATTGGGATAGGAGGGCGACGGCAGCGAAGAGTGATGTCAACAAGGTCCAGGTCGACGATTGGAGCGTGGGAAGATACATCAGGAGCGGCGAGGTCGGGGTGAAGGAGCGGCGAGAGACAGTGGAGGGATGTGATCAGGGCCCAAGGGAGGCGTGAGTTCGGGGCCAGGGGCCCAGGGGCAGCATGGACCAGCCCACACTGCTATATGTGTGCGCACTAGATCTGTGCAGCAGAACTGGTCTCCAGTCGTCCTGGTTAACCCTTGTCACTGGACCAAGACCTAGCTCTGTCAAACCCGTGTGGTGGCTGGTGTGCAACGGCCACCACACGTTAAAAAAATCCACGCACAGGCATCTTCCACCTTCAGGATGTAGTTCGGGTCCTGCATTCGAAACACCTGTGAACTCATCCTTTTTTGGCGTGGAAGCAAGTCATCCTCGTTTCGAGGGCCCGCCTATGATGATGATGATTGGAATACTGTAGGCGGTCGAGGAGGGAGAGGTTAGACTGGGACTGGGAGTGGGGCAAGCGACTGGAAGCTGAGGGTCACACTGTTGTTTCTTCTGTACGGCCTCACAAACACCCAGGCTTTGAAATGGCTGATAACTTCAGGGACCTGTCAGGTGAGCTGTTACCTCTTTATTGTTGTCAACAGCAATGGCTGCATTACCACAGTAGCCCACTGAGTGGAGCTTTTTATATATTACACACACTTGCGAACTGAACTCCTGGTGTCCTGGTCAACATCCCCCAACACTAAAAACAGATTGCCTGCTACTTGTAGGATCTTGGGTCTGCAAAAACAAATTGGCAGCTGCATTTTGCTTACATAGCAACAGTTGGACTTCGAAAGTAATTGACTGTGAAGCACATTGGGATATCCTGAGGATAGGATAAGGTGCTAACACCTTACACACACTCACTCAATACAGGTAAATATACTTCACGTGTATATTTACTTAACATCTATCATCATTCGATAAACAAAGAAGTAAAGCACTCACACCGATTAAATAAACACGCACACTCTGCTTTTCCTCTCCATTTTACCAACAAATGCACAAAAAGGTTAAAGTTCATATGCATATGCCGAGTATTGTGATCACATGACCAACATAATCAGAAATGCAATTAGCCACGTCTGGATTCCTAACTAACCAGATGTGGTCAGAGGCTAACATATTAGACAGCACTGCTATATATAAATGCAATTTTAATCTTGAGGACTCCCCCATATTTTCACAGTTTATTGTCTTACTCATGACTGGAGAACAAAGACAAAAAATAAAAATCAGTATTGTTCACTCATCAAAAGAAGCATTAAATGATATACTTTTTATTCATTCACGGGATTATGGGCGTCACTGGCAAGGCCGGCATTTATTGCCCATCCCTAATTGTCCCTTGAGAAGGTGGTGGTGAGCCACCTTCTTGAACCGCTGCAGTCCGTGTGGTGAAGGTGCTCCCACAGTGCTGTTAGGGAGCGAGTTCCAGGATTTTGACCCAGTGACGATGAAGGAACGGCGATATATTTCCAAGTCAGGATGGTGTGTAACTTGAAAGGGAACTTGAAGGTGATGGTGTTCCCATGCGTCTGCTGCCCTTGTCCTTCTATGTGGTGGAAGTCACGGGTTTGTGAGGTGCTGCCGAAAAAGCCTTGATGAGTTGCATCTTGTAGATGGTAAACACTGCAGCTCTGGTGCACCGGTGGTGGAGGGAGTGTATGCTTAAGGTGGTGGATGCAGTGACAAGCAAGCAGGCTGCCTTGTCATGGATGGTGTTGAGCTTCTTGAATGTTGTTGGAGCTGCACTCATCCAGGCAAGTGGAGAGTATTCCATCACACTCCTGACTTGTGCCTTGTTGATGGTGGAAAGGCTTTGGGGAGTCGGGAGATGAGACACTTGCTGCAGAATACCCAGCCTCTGACCTGCTCTTGTAGTCACAGTATTTATGTGGCTGGTCCAGTTAAGTTTCTGGTCAATGGTGACCCTCAGGATGTTGATGGTGTGAATCTGGTGATGGAGATGTAATATCCTCTCTCACACAAGCTCATTTAGCACACCATCCAGCAAGAAAAAGAAGCTATTTTTATTTTGTTTTATTTTTTCCGTAAATTACAAATTAGAAATGGAAGGAGTTTAATAATTCATGTCACAGGTAAAAGGCGGCGGAGTAATTAATGTGAGAGTAGGATCTTTGGAAGTACCTAATCATGGAATTAAATGTCCTCACTGAAGTGAAACAGGTATAAACGTCAGTCCTATATAATAAGGGCCCCCCCGATGGGGAACTGGGAATATTTGATGCAGAATTTTAACCTCGAGTCATAAACGGTGAAATATTTTTTCCCCAGTTCTCCGTTCGTGTTAGTTACAATTAACAGCAAATTTCCCTGATATCCCCTTTAGAATACGGTGCACTTCATTTAACCCAGTCTTCCTGTGAAGTCGTATGTCACAGTTCCCCTTGGCAGGCCTCAGATCGCTTGGTATCCAGGAGACAGGGACAAGAGCTCCATTGAAACCCTCAGCCGGAAACAGAGAGAGATTTGAGAACATTGTTACAATCGCTTACCTGGTAATAATGTTAATTATCGCTGCGTTTTAGGAAGGGGCTATGAGAAAGTGTCTGGAATATTTTGCAGTGCAGATGACAATGGCTGTCTTTATCGTGATGCCTATAGCCCCTGGCACAGCCCGGGGACATTTACTGGATACTTTAACTCACCAGTTGTGCTCTTAAACACAGCCTTTATCCCGCAGCGCTGTGAAGGGTGCATCTAAAAGGACAATGGCAGTGCTCAGATCCGAATATTACAGCTAGCAGAGGCAGTGGTGTTGCAAAACCAATGCTGGGATCAGTCTGTGCGGAGCGATGAGAGGCTCCGTCAGTGCCTGGGCCAGGTGGAGGAATGGTGCCCCCTGCTACCTGCCTCTGCTATTGGCAGGGGTAACGGGTTTCTTAATCACACCGTCTGACCATATCCCTGCAGCCAACCAGCCATACTTCGCCAGCACCCCATTCCCCCCGGGAGAGGTGAGGATCGATCACGGAATTCCAGATGCAATTGCCAGAGCAGGAAGGATATTTCACTACCCTATACCGATGCTTGCCTTCTATGGCCCAGTCGACCAATACAAGGTAAGGATCACATATCTGTCACACAAGAGTGCTGTACAGATGGTGTTTTAACATAGTCTGCTGGGAGGGGAACGATACAATCAATGAGAATCTGAGTTACCAACAGGTGCGGAAGTAGTACCAGGATGTGTCTCCAGCGGTTTTATGTTAAGGTTCAAACATTTAATTTAACCCAGCTCGTAAGAGGTCAATCAGAATATTTAGGAATTCCTTTGCTTCAAGTTGCCTCAACCTTGTGACTCATGCTCCTCCAGAGACTGGGGAATTAGTAATGGGGAACATGGAGATGGCAGAAACTCTGAACAAATATTTTGTATCAGTCTTTACGGTAGAGGACACTAACAATATCCCAACAGTGGATAGTCAAGGAGCTATGGGGGGGAGGAACTTAACACAATCACAATCACTAAGGAGGTGGTACTCAGTAAGATAATGGGACTACTGGCAGATAAATCCCCTGGACTTGATGGCTTGTATCCTAGGGTCTTAAGAGAAGTAGCGGCAGGGATAGTAATTTACCAAAATTCCCTGGATTCTGGGGAGGTCCCAGCAGATTGGAGAACTGAAAATGTAACGTTCCTATTTAAAAAAGGAGGCAGACAAAAAGCAGGAAACTATAGACCAGTTAGCCTAACATCTGTGGTTGGGGAAAAGTTGGAGTCCATTTTTAAAGAAGTAGGAGCAGGACATTTGGAAAAGCATAATTCAGTCAGGCAGAGTCAGCATGGATTTATGAAGGGGAAGTCATGTTTGACAAATTTGCTGGAATTCTTTGAGGATGTAACTCTTGAGGATACTGCACAAGATAAAAGTTCACGGGATTGGGGGTAATATATTAGCATGGATAGAGGATTGACTAACTAACAGAAAACAGAGAGTCGGGATAAATGGTTCATTCTCGGGTTGGCAATCAGTAACTAGTGGGGTGCTGCAGGGATCAGTGCTGGGATCCCAACTATTTATAATCTATATTAACGACTTGGAAGAAGGGACCGAGTGTAACGTAGCCAAGTTTGCTGACAATACAAAGATGGGAGGAAAAGCAATGTGTGAGGAGGACACAAAAAATCAGCAAAAGGACATAGACAGGCTAAATGAGTGGGCTTAAATTTGGCAGATGGAGTATAATGTTGGAAAGTGTGAGGTCATGCACTTTGGCAAAAAAAAAATCAAAGAGCAAGTTATTATTTAAATGGAGAAATATTGCAAAGTACTGCAGTACAGCAGGACCTGGGGGCACTTGTGCATGAATCACAAATGGATGGTATGCAGGTACAGCAAGTGATCGGGAAAGCCAATGGAATCTTGGCCTTTATTGCAAAGGGAATGGAGTATAAAAGCAGGGAAGTCTTGCTACAGCTATATAAGGTATTGGTGAGGCCACACCTGGAATACTGCGTGCAGTTTTGTTTTCCATATTTACAAAAGGATATACTTGCTTTGGAGGCAGTTCAGAGAAGGTTCACTAGGTTGATTCTGGAGATGAGGGGTTGACTTATAAGGAAAGGTTGAGTAGGTTGGGCCTCTACTCATTGGAATTCAGAGGAATGAGAGGTGATCTTATAGAAACGTATAAGATTATGAGGGGGCTTGACAAGGTGGATGCAGAGAGAATATTTCCACTGATGGGGGAGACTAGAACTAGAGGGCATAATCTTAGAATAAGGGGCCGCCCATTTAAAACTGAGATGAGGAGAAATTTCTTTTCTCAGAGGGTTGTAAGTCTGTGGAATTTGCTGCCTCAGAGAGCTGTGGAAGCTGGGACTTTGAATAAGTTCAAGACAGAAATAGACAGTTTCTTAACCGATAAGGGGTTATGGGGAGTGGGCGGGGAAGTGCACCTGAGTCCATGATTGGATCAGCCAAGATCGTATTGAATGGCGGAGCAGGCTCGAGGGGCTGTATGGCCTACTCCTGCTCCTATTTCTTATGTTCTTATGTTCTCCTAGTGCAGGTACCGAAATATCAGTCAACTCCTCCTGCATGCAATCCAAAGATACAATGGTTTCATAAAATATAGATACATAGATTTACATTACATAGACTGTACAACACAGATACAGGCCATTCGGCCCAACTGGTCTGTGCCGGTGTTTATGCTCCACACGAGCCTCCTCCCACCCGATTTCATCTCACCCCGTCAACATATCCTTCTATTCCCTTCCCCCTCATGTGCTTATCTAGCTTCCCCTTAAATGCATCTATGCTATTCGCTTCAACCCCTCCCTGTGGCAGTGAGTTCCACATTCTCACCACTCGCTGGGTAAAGAAGTTTCTCCTGAATTCCCCATTGGATTTATTAGTGACTGTCTTGTATTTATGACCCCTAATTTTGGACTCCCACTTAAGTGGAACATCTCTATATCTATCCTATCAAACCCTTTTATCATTTTAAAGACCTCTATTAAGCCACCATTAAACCTTCTCTTTTCACAATAAAAGGCTGTTCAATCTTTCCTGACAGTTGTAACCTCAGTCCTGGTATCATCCTTGTAAATCTTTTTCTTGCATCTTCTCCAGTGTCTCCATCCTTTTTGTAATATGGAGACCAGAAATGCTCTATACGAACATAAGGACCCTCCTCTCAACACTACCAATCCCCAAACTCATGACTGTCACTTGCAGTTCCCACCGCCCGCCTCCTTGTGACCTTTTGCTGTGTGCTGGGTTTTCAAAACAAGATCAAATTAACTGCACAGAGTTAAGCTAACATTTAACAGTAATCAAGGCCACTTATTTAGTTTCCACACAAATATGCATAGAATCATCAAATTTGTACCCTAAAAAATTACTAACATTGCTACAAAATTCTGTAATAAAAACACAATTTGACTTAGTCATGCACCATAAACCAGTAGCTTTGATAATATATTGCACATTAGTCACAATATATTATACATTGTATATTAGTGGTCATCCTTGGCTCAGTGGGTAGCACTCCCCCCTCTGAGTCAAAAGGTTGTGGATTCAAGTCCCACTCCAGAGCCCTGAGCACATAATCCAGGCTGATGCTCCAGTGCAGTGCTGAGGGAGAGCCACACGGTCCGAGGTGACATCTTTCAGATGAGATGTTAAACCGAGGTCCCGTCTGCCCTCTCAGATGGAGGTAAATGATCCCATGATGTTATTTGAAGAAGAGCAGGGGTCCTGGCCAATATTTATCTTTCAACCATCAGTCTAAACAGATTATCTGGTCATTTACCGCATTGCTGTTTGAGGAGCTTAACTATGTGCAAATTGGCTGCCAATTTTTCCTAATTTATCCCAATGACTGATAAGATTTTGATCTTTCTACCCCAGTGAACACTGGCACCAAAGAAATTACAAGACTGCGACAAATCTTAAATTATAGTCTGATGTGAGAACCCATATTTAAGATCAGGCCAAATCTGACTAATAGAATGCGAGATATTATAGAAAGACTCGAGGATTGTAAATAAAGATTTATATCCTGAAGCAATGATAAAAGAAGTATGATTTGCCAAGATAGTTGTTGAGGGAAGGGCTGGGTGGGGAGTCTGGTTTGCCACACGCTCTTTCTGCTGTCTGCGCTTGATTTCTGCATGCTCTCAGTGTTGAGATTCGAGGTGCTCAGCACCCACCTGGATGCACTTCCTCCACTTAGACCGGTCTTTGGCCAGGGACTCCCAGGTGTCAGTGGGGATGTCGTACTTTTTCAGGGAGGCTTTGAGGGTGTCCTTGTAACGTTTCCGCTGCCCACCTTTGGTCACATCTGGAGGTAATTAGTGGGACATAATTGATAGATTGATGGACAAAATGTTACAGGGACAAAGAATGAAATCAGCAATGTCTCGGCACAAAATCAAGACTGGGTGGAGCCCATTGGGAAGATGGTTTACGACAGAAGAGCAGCAGCAAGAACAGAGGGGCTGAGAAATCGGCACTTAATCCAGGATACTTTTTGATGGACACTTTTTCTAAACCAAGATATATGCTGATGATATGAGGCACAAAGGGATGAATGTGAACACATGATTTTGGGGGTGGCTACTGATGTAAGACATTAGATATGTGGCAATGCTGCTTCTGGGTCTACAGAGAGATAAGATACAGTTATACCAGAATACTACGCAAAATAGTTTCCAGGGAAATATCACTGACTAATCCGGGAGTTGCAAAAGGTTCCTACTATCGAAGATTGATTCTTTAGTTCTGGAAGAAGCTAGGATTTGAAGTCTTTAAAAGTGGATCAAATGGTAAACAATAATAAGCAGGGGAGACAACAGAGATACAGCAAGGTATGGGTGCCCATGTGGTGTAGGGTTAAGAGAGGAAGTGGCTGAATGATAGAGAGCATCTTTGGAAAAGTAATGGGGTCAGCAAGATAAAGCCATAGAGGTTTAGGAGTATGAGATGCATACTGTTCTTGTTATGTATGTAAACCTATAAATAGCATGTCTAACCACCAGAGGGCTCATCCCCTGGAGTCCCAAGGGATCCCACAATCCTTTGGGAGCACCTGTACATAAGGAGGCCTCACAGGCTGGAGAGGCACTCTGAGATCTGTAATAAAGGACTACGGTCACACCTTACTTTGAGCTTGTAGTATCTAGTCTGACTCGTTATTCAAGACATAACAACTGGCGGCGAGATACAGATGACGAACCCCACCGCAACAATGCAGAGAACCGTGGGCATCCTGGAGAAATTTTCGGAGGGAGATGATTGGGAAACCTTCGTGGAGCGACTCGACCAATAGTTCGTGGCCAATGAGCTGGAAGGAGAAGCGAATGCTGTCAAAAGAGGGGTGATCCTCCCCACCGTTTGCGGGGCACCAACGTATGGCCTCATGAAAAATCTGCTCACTCCAGCAAAACCCACAGACAAGTCATATGATGAGTTGTGCACACTGGTCCGGGAGCATCTAAACCCGAAGGAAAGCGTTCTGATGGCGAGGTATCGGTTCTACACGTACAAGAGGTCTGAAGGCCAGGAAGTGGCGAGTTACGTCACCGAGCTAAGCTGCCTTGCAGGACATTGCGATTTTGAAGGACACTTGGAGCAGATGCTCAGCGACTTCTTTGTACTTGGCATTGCCATGAAGTAATACTTCTCAAATCTTTGACTGTAGAGACCCCAGCCTTAAGTAAAGCCATAGCGATAACCCAGGCATTTATCACCACCAGTGACAATACCAAACAAATCTCTCAGTACACGAGTGCTGCTGCAAGTACTGTGAACAAAGTAACGTTGTTTTCGAATCAAAATCTACAGGACAGGACGTACACGGCTGCAACTGCACGTCCGCAGATGACTCACAGTCCGCCATCAAGGGTGGTGAATACAAGGCTATTAAAAACTTGTTGGCGCTGCAGGGGGTGATCATCATTTCCATTCATGCCGCTTCAAAGGATATGTTTGCAAGGGCTGTGGAGCAATGGGACACTTCCAACGCATGTGCAGGTGAGCTGCAAACCCTACTATTCCTGCAAACCACCATGTTGCAGAGGAGGACAGATGCACAGTGGATCATGATGAACCAGAGCTTCAGACTGAGGAGGCAGAGGTATATGGGGTGCACACATTTACCACAAAGTGTCCCCCGATAATGCTGAAGGTTGAATTAAATGGACTCCCGGTGTCCATGGAGCTGGATACGGGCGCAAGCCAGTCCATAATGAGCAAAAAGACTTTTGATAAATTGTGCTGCAGCAAGGCCTCAAGGCTAGTCCTGACTCCCATTCATACTAAACTGAGAACGTACACAAAGGAACTGATTCCCGTAATCGGCAGTGCTACCGTAAAGGTCTCCTACGATGGAGCGGTGCACGATTTACCACTCTGGATGGTACCGGGCGATGGCCCCACACTGTTCGGCGGAAGCTGGCTGGGAAAGATACGTTGGAACTGGGACAACGTCCGAGCACTTTCGTCCGTCGACGACACCTCATGTGCCCAGGTGCTAAACAAGTTTCCCTCGCTGTTCGAACCAGACATCAGGAAGTTCCAAGGAGCAAAAGTGCAGATCCATTTGATTCCGGGGATGCGACCCATCCATCACAAGACAAGAGCGGTACCGTACATGATGAGAGAGAAGGTGGGGATCGAGCTGGACCTGCTGCAACGAGAGGGCATCATTTTGCCGATCGAATTCAATAAGTGGGCCAATCCGATTGTTCCAGTCCTCAAGGGAGACAGCACCGTCAGAATCTGTGGTGATTACAAAGTAACTATCAATCATTTCTCCCTGCAGGATCAAAGTCAGATGACCTATTTGCGATGCTAGCGGGAGGGAAAACGTTCAATAAGCTGGACTTGACCTTGGCCTACGTGACACAGGAGCTGGAGGAATCATCGAAGGGCCTCACCTGCATCAACACGCACAAAGGTCTCTTCATTTACAACAGATGCCCATTTGGGATTTGATTGGCCGCGGCGATATTCCAGAGGAACATGGAAAGCCTGCTGAAGTCGGTTCCGTGCACCGTGGTCTTTCAGGACGACATCTTGGTTACAGGTCGGGACACCGTCGAGGGCCTGCAGAACCTGGAGGAGGTTCTTAGTCAGCTTAATCGTGTGGGGCTCAGGCTAAAATGCTCGAAGTGCGTTTTATTGGCGCCTGAAGCGGAGTTCCTGGGGAGAAGAATCACACCGGACGGCATCAGGCCCACCGATTCGAAAACAGAGGCAATCAAGAACACACCGAGGCCACAGAACGTGATGGAGCTGCGGTCATTTCTAGGTCTCCTGAACTATTTTGGTAACTTCTTACCGGGTCTTAGCACATTGTTAGAACCCCTGCACTCATTACTGCGTAAAGGAGATGAATGGGTATGGGGTAACTGTTGTGTATCTGTAAAGCATGCACTCCCATGTTCCGCCACCAGAGAGCGCATCCCCTGAAGTCCCAAGGGATCCCTGAATAGGAGCACTGTATATAAGCTGGCCCCTAAGGCCTATTCCTCACTCTGGAGTGTCTTGATAAAGACTGAGGTCACTGTTACTTTAACCTCCCTGTGTGCAGTCTCATCTGTGTTAGGAACACAACAACTGGCGACGAGTATACAAATCCAACGCAAAGATGCAGCAAACTGTGGGCATCCTGGAGAAGTTCTCGGAGGCTGAAGACTGGGAAGCCTATGTCGAACGGTTAGACCAGTACTTTGTAGCCAACGAGCTGGACGGAGAAGGAAGCGCTGCAAAAAGGAGAGCGGTCTCCTCACGGTCTGTGGGGCACCGACCTACAGCCTCATGAAAAATCTTCTGGCTCCGGTGAAACCCACAGATAAGTCGTATGAGGAGCTGTGTACACTGGTTCAGGAGCATCTTAACCCAAGGGAGAGCGTGATGATGGCGAGGTATTGGTTCTATACGTACCAGCGATCTGAAGGTCAGGAAGTGGCGAGCTACGTCACCGAGTTAAGGCGACTTGCAGGACAATGTGAGTTTGATGGCTACCTGGAGAAAATGCTCAGACACTTTTTTGTACTGGGCATTGGCCACGAGACCATCCTACAAAAACGTTTCATTGTAGAGATACCGACCCTCAGTAAGGCCATTGCGATAGCACAGGCGTTTATGTCCACCAGTGATAACACCAAACAAATCTCTCAGTACACAAGTGCTAGCAATGTTCATAAATTAACTGGAACTGTGTTTGCGAGCAGAAATGTACAGGGCAGAACCCACGAGTCTGCAACTGCCAGCAGGCCTCAGGTGACCCAGATGACTCCAACAAAGGATGAATGCAAGGCAATTCACACCTTGTTGGCGTTGTGGAGGCTTCCATTCAGCCTATTCATGCCACTTCAAAGGGTATGTTTGCAAGAGCTGTGGAACAATGGGGCATCTCCAACAAGCTTGCAGATGAGCTGCAAGCTCTGCAAAACCTGCTAACCACCATGTGGCAGAGGAAGATCAGTCCATGGTGGATCAAAGCAATTTCGAGCCTCAGAGAGAGGAGGCAGATGCTGAAGTACACGGGGTGCCTACATTTTCGACGAAATGTCCATCTATAATGCTAAATGTAAAATTGAATGGCTTATCTGTAGATGTGGAACTGGACACTGGCGCTAGCCAATCCATCATGAGTAAAAAGATGTTTGAGAGACTGTGTGCAACAAGGCACTCAGACCAGCCCTGAGCGCCATCCACACGAAACTGAGAATGTACACCAAAGAGCTCATCACTGTCCTGGGCAGCGCCATGGTCAAGGTCAGCTACGAGGGCACGGTGCACGAACTGCCACTCTGGATTGTCCCGGGCGATGGCCCCACACTGCTTGGAAGGAGCTGGCTGGGCAAAATCCGCTGGAACTGGGATGACATCTGAGCCCTATCACATGTCGATGAGGCCTCATGTACCCAGGTTCTTAACAAATTTCCTTCCCTTTTTGAGCCAGGCATTATAAACTTTTCCAGGGCAAAGATGCGGATCCACTTGGCCCCAGAGGCACGCCCATTCACCACAAGGCACGAGCGATACCTCACATGATGAGAGAGAGAATGGAAATCGAGCTAGACAGGCTGCAACGCGAGGGCATCATCTCTCCAGTAGAATTCAGCGAGTGGGGCAGCCCGATTGTTCCAGTACTCAAAAGTGATGGCACGGTCAGGATTGTGGCGATTATAAAGTAACTATTAATCGTTTCTCGCAACAGGACCAATACCCGCTACCTAAGGCAGATCACCTATTTGCGACGCTGGCAGGAGGCAAGACATTCATCAAGCTCGACCTGACTTCGGCCTACATGACACAGGAGCTGGAGGAGTCTTTGAAGGGCCTCACCTGCATCAACATGCACAAGGGACTGTTCATCTACAACAGGTGCCCGTTTGGAATTCGGTCGGTTGCAGTGATCTTCCAGAGAAACGTGGAGAGCCTACTCAAGTCGGTACCACGGTGGTTTTTCAGGACGACATATTGGTCACGGGTCGAGACACCGTCGAGCACCTACAAAACCTGAAGGAGGTCCTTCAGCGATTGGATCGCGTAGGGCTGCGGCTGAAGAGGTCGAAATGCGTCTTCATGGCAACAGAAGTGGAGTTTTTGGGGAGAAGGATCGCAGAGGATGGCATTCGGCCCACAGATGCCAAAACAAAGGCTATCAGGAACGCGCCCAGGACACAGAACGTCACGGAGCTGCGGTCGTTCCTGGGACTCCTCAACTATTTTAGTAACTTTCTACCGGGGTTAAGCACCCTCTTAGAGCCCCTACATGTGTTATTGCGCAAAGGTGAGAACTGGGTATGGGAGAAAAAAACCAAGTAATTGCTTTTGAGAAAGCCAGAAACATTTTATGCTCCAACAAGCTGCTTGTATTGTATAACCCTTGTAAAAGACTTGTGCCAGCATGCGACGCGCGTCGTACGGAGTCGAGTGTGTATTACAACAAGCTAACGTTGCAGGGAAATTGCAACCTGTCGCCTATGCTTCCAGGAGCTTATCCAAGGCTGAGAGGGCCTACAGCATGATTGAGAAAGAGGCATTAGCGTGTGTGTTCGGGATAAAGAAAATGCATCAGTACCTGTTTGGCCCAAATTTGAGCTGGAAACCGATCACAAGCCCCTCACATCCCTGTTTGCTGAAAACAAGAGGATAAATACTAATGCCTCAGCCCGCATACAAAGGTGGGCACTCACGCTATCAGCGTATAACTACACCATCGGCCACAGGCCAGGCACCGAGAACTGTGCGGATGCTCTCAGTTGGCTACCATTGCCCACCACGGGGGTGGAAATGGTGCAGCCTGCAAACTTGTTGATGGTGGCGCAGCCCGCAGGCTTGTTGATGGTCATGGAAGCTTTTGAAAATGATAAATCACCTGTCATGGCCCACCAGATTAGGACTTGGACCAGCCAAGATCCTCTGCTGTCCCTAGTAAAAAAACTGTGTACTGTATGGGAGCTGGGCCAGCAACCCCATTGAAATGCAAGAGCCAATCAAGCCGTTCCAGCGGCGAAAGTACGAGCTGTCCATTCAGGCAGACTGCCTGTTGTGGGGTAACTGCGTAGTGCTACCAAAAAAGGGCAGGGAGACGTTCATCTTGGACCTCGACAGCACACACCCGGGTAGTAGATTTATGAAAGCGATAGATAGATCCCATGTATGGTGGCCCGGTATTAACTCTGATTTAGAGTCCTGTATACGGCAATGTAGCGTATGTGCTCAGTTGAGCAACGCGCCCAGAGAGGCACCACTAAGTTTGTGGTCCTGGTCCTCCAGAGCATGGTCGAGGATCCATGTCGACTATGTGGGTCCGTTTCTCGGTAAAATGTTCCTGGTGGTGGTGGATGCGTTTTCAAAATGGATTGAATGTGAAATAATGTCGGGAAGCACTGCCACCACCACCATTGAAAGCCTGAGGGCCACGTTTGCCACCCACGGCCTGCCTGACATACTGGTCAGTGACAACGGGCCATGTTTCACCAGTGCCGAATTTAAAGAATTCATGACCCGCAATGGGATCAAACATGTCAACTCGGCCCCGTTTAAACCAGCCTCCAATGGGCAGGCAGAGTGGGCAGTACAAACAATCAAACAGAGCCTTAAACGAGTCACAGAAGGCTCACTCCAAACCCGCCTGTCCCGAGTACTGCTCAGCTACCGCACGAGACTCCACTCGCTCACAGGGGTGTCCCCGGCTGAGCTACTCATGAAAAGGACACTTAAAACCAGACTCTCGCTGGTTCACCCCAACCTGCATGATCAGGTAGAGTGCAGGCGGCAGCAACAAAATGTAAATGATGGTCGCGCCACTGTGTCATGGGAAATTGATCTGAATGACCCTGTGTATGTGCTAAACTATGGACATGGTCCCAAGTGGATCGCGGGCACGGTGATAACTAAAGAAGGGAGTCGGGTGTTTGTAGTCAAACTAGACAATGGACAAATTTGCAGAAAGCACCTGGACCAAACGAGGCTGCGGTTCACAGACTGCCCTGAACAACCCTCAGCAGACACCACCTTTTTTGAGCCCACAGCACACACCAAAGGATCAACGACACCACCCTGGACCAGGAAATTGAACCCATCACACCCAACAACCCAGCAAGGACAGGCTCACCCAGCAGCCCTGCAGGGCCAACAACACGCCAGCCCAGCGAGGGCACAGCCAACACACCAGAACAGACATTTGTACCGAGGCGGTCCACCAGGGAAAGAAAGATTCCCGACCGCCTCACCTTGTAAATAGTTTTCACTTTGACTTTGGCGGGGGAGTGATGTTGTGTATCTGTAAAGCATGCACTCCCATGTTCCGCCACCAGGAAGCACATCCCCTGAAGTCCCAAGGGATCCCAGCATCCCTTGGGAGCACTGTATATAAGCTGGCCCCTAAGGCCTGTTCCTCACTCTGGAGTGTCTTATGTAGGGGGTGGTGTTTTGGTCAGGTTTCTCTGATTCCTTGGTGTTGTTGAGGCGCCCCACACCCTGGATTCTAGACTGTGGACTGATTTGGGGGCTGTGAGAAACTGAGACAGTCAGTTGGGTAGGATGCAAAACTGGTTTTATTGTGTTCAAACAGAGTAAAAGGGCACGTTTTTAATAATTACAGTAATCAGGTACAAATAGAGAGAAATGGCAACTCAAATGCTCTATATTTGGGAAGAACACATAACACATATAACAGATTAAAAGAACACAGTCCTCCCACCTCCCAAAATACTTATGCACTAAACCTGGAAGGGGAAAAACACACAAGAACATCAACAGGTAGGAACAGTAAGAAAAACCCAACCTCCCAGACCCACTATCTAGCTAGGTTAGAACTCTGGAGTTTCAGGGACCATGCTCACCAATTCCCTTTTGACAGTTCCAACTCCGGGGTTCGCCTTAGTTGTTCTGGTTCTGTTCCAAACTCTGGGGCTCACCTTAGTTGTTTGGGTTCTGTAGTCTGTACCCCGGACCTCGTTGGGGACTTGAACCTGCGTCACTTCTTCAGTTGGGCTGAGTCCGCTGATGCGGTAAGGTGCGTATTGGACTTGTGGGGTGAGTATTCACTTTTCCTTGGTCAGGGTAGTCTTAAAAGTTCCGTTAGGTAATGTTTTATCCCTTGGTAGCGTAGGACCAGCTTGTAGAGTGGAAAAATCTTCGGTTTTTCTTCAGTTTTGTCGGGTTAGTTCAGGTTGACTGTTTGATTGGTCGCAATGGTCCGAAACTTTCCAATAGTCATTTTGAAAGCCTGTTTGCTGTTGTGGTGCTGTCCTTCTGGGTTTTTGATATTCCTTTCGCCGATGTTTCGGGGTCCCACTTTTCGAGGCTGGTGTTAACCTTATGCAACGAGACTGCTACCTCAATAGTGTCTCGAGAAGTACCGCTAACTGCCAGAACAGGCCTTCAATTATCCTAAAACGGGCTTCTTTATCTTCACGCCAAATTAGTTCTTGGGCTTTGTTTAAACTGTTCTGTCCATTGATTTTCAAATGTCTCCTTTGTCAGTGTTTTTGGTGGGCTCGTCAGCAGTAACTCGATTAGGGTGTGATAATGTGCTATCACTGGTTTTGCATTGTTTTAGGATTGTCCAGTTTTCTGGCCATCTAGTTGGGCCCATGATTTCCATAGTGGTTGATTGTGTAATTGGCTTCTTGCATATTTTGGATGAGTTCTGTAGTTTAGATAATGGCTGGTAATTTGATTATCTCTTCGGGGGTGAATTGGTGCTGCATAGTTCCCCCAGACAGTCTGGGATCCTTAATACATGAATTTGCTTCACAGAGGTTAGCCCTACCTCCTGTATTCAGTAATTCTTTTTTTCACAGCCAAAATGTTGTAGAATCTTAAAATTGATATTCTCCTTGCCATAGATGTTTAGGGGATCTCAGGCTTCTGTAATTTAGGTCCATTTTGAATTCTCTTTTCAAAAAGTCCAGACACTGGGGGGTTTCCATGAGGGTTGGCCCCCTTTTGTTTTATTTTCCTTTTAAAACTTAGATCTCCACTTGAAAAATCCAAAGCTCATTTTTAACAGTCCAAGAGGAGCTTTTCTTTAATTTTTGGGGGGAGGGACTCATGGGAATTTTTGGGAACCCTTCACTTAATAAAGACTGAGGTCACTGTTACTTTAACCTCCCTGTGTGCAGTTTCATCTGTGTTAGGAACACAATAGTAACAGCGAAGAAAATGCCTTTGAGAAAGCTAGGAAACTTGTGTTCAAACAAATTGCTTGTGTTGTACGATCCATGTAAGCGTTTGGTACTAGCATGTGATGCGTCGTCGTACGGGGTCGGGTGTGTATTGCAACAAGCTAATGAATTTGGGAAATTGCAACCGGTTGCTTATGCATCCAGAAGTCTGTTTAAGGTTGAGAGGGCCTACAGTATGATCGAAAAAGAAGTGTTAGCGTGTGTTTCTGGGGTAAAGAAAATGCATCAATATTTGATCGGGCTCAAATTTGAAATAGAAACCAACCATAAGCCACTTATATCCCTCTTTTCTGAAAGTAAGGGAATAAATACAAATGCATCGGCCCGCATCCAGAGATGGGTGCTCACGTTGTCCGTATACAACTATGCCACCTGCCACCGGTCAGGCACAGAAAACTGTGCTGATGCTCTCAGTAGGCTGCAATTGCCCACCACAGGGGTGGAGATGGCACAGCCCACAGATTTAGTTATGCTAATGGAAGCATTCGAGAGTGAGCAATCATTTGTTACCACCTGACAGATTAGAACCTGGACAAGCCAGGACCCCTTACTATCCTTCGTAAAAAACTGCGTGCTCCACAGGAGTTGGTCCCGTTAGAGATGCAGGAAGAAATAAAGCCGTACCAGTGGCGCGGAGATGAAATGTCTATACAGGCAGACTGCCTCCAATGGGGTAATTGGGTAGTGGTGCCAAAAAGGGCAGGAAAGCGATAGCCAGATCCCACGTGTGGTGGCCCGGTATCGATGCAGACTTAGAGTCCTGCGTGCACAAATGTAATACATGTTCACAGTTAAGCAATGGACCCAGGGAGGCGCCACTAAGTTTATGGTCCTGGCCCTCCAAACCGTGGTCCAGGGCCCATGTCGACTCTGCAGGCCCATTCTTGGGAAAAATGTTCTTAGTGGTTGTAGATGCATGCTCCAAATGGATGGAATGTATGATAATGTCGGCAAGCACGTCCGCTGCCACAATTGAAAGCCGACGGGCCATGTTTGTCACGCACGGCCTGCCTGATGTCCTTGTGAGTGACAATGGGCCGTGCTTTACTAGTGCCGAGTTCAAGGAGTTCATGACCCGCAATGGGATCAAACATGTCACATCTGCCCCGTTTAAACCAGCGTCCAATAGTCAGGCAGAATGAGCAGTTCAAACAATCAGAGTTTGAAAAGGGTAACTGAGGGCTCACTGCAGACTCGCTTATCCCGAGTCCTGCTTAGTTACCGCACAAGACACCACTCTCTCACTGGGGTCCTTCCCGCTGAACTGCTCATGGAAAGGGCACTTAATATAAGGCTCTCGTTAGTCCACCCTGATCTACACGAACAGGTAGAGAGCAGGCAGCTTCAACAGAATACATATCATGATCGCGCAAATGTGGCATGCGAAATCGAGATAAATGATCCTGTACTTGTGTTGAACTATGGACAAGGTCCCAAGTGGCCTCCTGGCACTGTTTTGGCCAAAGAGGGGAGTAGGGTGTTTGAGGTCAAACTCTCAAATGGACTCATCTGCAGGAAATACTTGGACCAAACCAAACTCAGATTCACGGACTATCCAGAACAACCCACAATAGACTCTACCTTTTTCGACCCTCCAACACACACACACAAGTGGCAAACAACCCAGCGGTTGACCACGAAGCAGAACCCATTACCCGCAGCAGCCCAGCAAGGCTCACCACCCCCAGCAGTCCCGCAAGGCAAGCTGTGTAGCAGCCCAGCGAGGGCCCAACCAACACCAGCATTTGCACTGAGACGATCAACCAAGGAAGGAAGGCCCCAGATCGACTCACATTGTAAATAGTTATACTATTGACTTTGGGGGGTGGGGGGGTGTTGTTATACATGTAAACCTGTAAATACCATGTCTAACCACCAGAGGGCTCATCCCCTGGAGTCCCAAGGGATCCTACAATCCCTTGGGAGCACCTGTATGTAAGGAGGCCTCAAAGGCTGGAGAGGCACTCTGAGATCTGTAATAAAGGACTACGGTCACACCTTACTTTGAGCTTGCAGTATCTAGTCTGACTCTTTATTCAAGACATAACAGTTCTGTAACTCATCATCATAGGCAGTCCCTCGGAATCGATGAAGACTTGCTTCCACTCCTGAAGTGAATTCTTTGGTGGCTGAACAGTCAATACGAGAGCAACAGACTCTGTCACAGGTGGGACATATAGTCGTTGAGGGAAAGGAAGGGTGGGACTGGATTGCCGCACGCTCCTTCCGCTGCCTGCGCTTGATTTCTGCATGTTCTAGGTGCTCAGCGCCCTCCCAAATGCACTTCCTCCACTTAGGACAGTCTTTGACCAGGGACTCCCAGGTGTCGGTGGGGATGTCGCACTTTTTCAGGGAGGCTTTGAGGGTGTCCTTGTAATGTTTCCGCTGCCCACCTTTGGCTCATTTGCTGTGAAGGAGCTCCGCATAGAGCACTTGCTTTGGGAGTCTCGTTTCTGGCATGCGAACTATGTGGCCTGCCCAGCGAAGCTGATCGAGTGTGGTCAGTGCTTCAATGCTGGGGATGTTAGCCTGGACAAGGACACTGATGTTGATCCATCTGTCCTCCCAGGAGATTTGTAGGAGACATCGTTGGTGATATATCTCCAGCGACTTGAGGTGTCTTCTGTACATCATCCATGCCTCTGAGCCATACAGGAGGGTGGGTATTACTACAGCCATGTAGACCATGAGCTTGGTGGTAGATGAGGTCCTGGTCTTCGAACACTCTTTCCCTCAGGTGACCGAAGGCTGCGCTGGCGCACTGGAGGCGGTGTTGAATCTCTGCATCAATGTCTGCTTTTTTTTGAAAAGAGGCTCCTGAGGTATGGGAAATGGTCCACGGTGTCCAGGGCCGCGCCGTGGATCTTGATGACTGGAGGGCAGTGCTGTGCGGCGAGGATAGGCTGGTGGAGGACCTTTGTCTTACGGATGTTTAGCGTAAGGCCTATGCTTTCGTATAGTAAATACTTTGACTATACCCTGGAGTTCAGCCTCAGAATGTGCACAGACGCAGGCGTCTTCCGCGTACTGTAGCTCAACGACAGAGGTTGGGATGGTCTTGGATCTGGCCTGGAGATGGCGAAGGTTGAACAGCTTCCCACTGGTTCTGTAGTTTAGTTCCACTCCAGCGGGGAGCTTGTTGACTGTGAGGTGGAGCATAGCAGTGAGGAAGATTGAGAAGAGGGTTGGAGCGATGACGCAGCCCTGTTTGACCCCGGTCCAGACGTGAATTGGGTCTGTAATGGATCTGTTGGTAAAGATCACAGCCTGCATGTCATCGTGGAGCAGGCGAAGGATGTTGAAAAACTTTTGGGGGCATCCGAAACGGAGGAGGACGCTCCATAGACCCTCGCGGTTGACAGTGTCAAAGGTCTTTGTAGGTCAAAGAAGGCCATGTATAAGGGCTGGCGCTGCTCCCTGCATTTTTCCTGCAGCTGTCGCGCTGCAAATATCCTGTCCGTTGTGCCCCGTAGGGGACGAAATCCGCATTGTGACTCCGGGAGGAACTCCTCGGCCACGGGGAGAAGACGATTGAGGAGACCTCTAGTGACAACTTTCCCAGTGGCTGATATCAGGGAGATTCCCCTGTAATTGCAGCAGTCGGACTTGTCCCCCTTTTTAAAGATGGTCACGATCACTGCATCTCTCAGATCTCCCGGCATGCTCTCCTCCCTCCAGATGAGAGAGAGGAGGTCATGTATCCGCGCCAACAGCGCCTCTCCGCCATACTTTAGCGCCTCAGCAGGGATTCCATCTGCTCCCGTAGCCTTGTTATTCTTGAGCTGTTTAATGGCTTTTCCTACCTCGTGCAACATTGGGGTTTCACTGAGGTGGTGGCGGGTCGCATGCTGCGGGATGGAGTCGCGAACACTCGAGTCAAAGGCAGAGTCTCGATTGAGGAGATCTTCGAAGTGCTCCTTCCAGCAGGCCCTGACTGCCTCGGTGTCCTTGATGAGTGTTTCCCCGTTCTTGGCCAGCAATGGGGTGGGGCTTTGGGAGTTTGGACCGTAGGTGGCCTTGACTGCGATGAAGAATCCTCGCATATCGTGGCTATTGGCCAATTGTTGTATCTCCTGTGCTTTTTCTATCCACCACCTGTTCTTTAGGTCCCGAGTTTTTTGTTGGACTTCAGCCTTGAGCCGCCTGGAACGTTGCTTTGCTGCTCCCGAGTTGGGTTGTTGCTTGAGGCTCAGAATTGCTCTGCGCTTGCGATCTATTAGTTCTTGGATCTCCTGATCATTCTCATCAAACCAGTCCTGGTGTTTTCTGGTTGAGTCTCTTTTGCAGGCACTGATTATAGAGGCCTGGAGGGCAGACCAAGCGCTGTGGGCATTCAGCATCTCAGGGTCATCAAGGCACGCCAGGTTAGTTGTGAGGCGCTTAATAGGGCTCTCTTAGCTGGTTCTTTAAGTGCCCTGGCATTGACTTTTTTGCGGCACTGCTTTTGCTGTCCCCTGTTTTGGGGCTATGTTAATGTCGATGATGGATCGGATTAGGCGATGGTTTGTCCAGCAGTCGTTAGCTCCTGTCATGGCACGGGTGATGCGCACATCCTTGTGATCCCTGGCTCGGTCGATGACATCGTCGAGCAGGTGCCAGTATTTGGAGTGAGGGTGTTGCCACGATGCCTTGGTGGAACAGGGTGTTGGTGATGAGGAGTTTGCGTTCTAGACATTTTGTCAGGAGTAGGGTACCGTTGGCGTTGGATTTCCCTACCCCCCTCTCTGCCAATCACGCCTTCCCAGAGGACTGTGTCTTTGCCGACCCTGGTGTTGGAGTCACCTAGGAGGATCAGTTTGTCACCCGCGGGGACACGGGACAGGGATGTTTTGAGGTTGGAATAAAAACCCTCTTTGGTCTCATCTGTTGCATCGAGTACGCACTGCTGACTGTGACGCATTGGTTCCAGGATAGGGTAAGTCGAAGAGTCATGAGGCGTTCGTTAACCCCACAGGGGGAGTCTTTGAGGCAGTCGACCAGCTCATTTTTGATGGCAACGCCGACTCCGTGAAGGTGGCGTTCTTCCTCTGGTTTTCCTTTCCAGAAAAAGGTGTAACCTCCACCATGTTCCTTGAGCTGGCCTTCCCCTGCCCGCCGGGCCTCGCTTCGGGCAGCGATGTCGATGTCAAAGCGTCTAAGTTGCGGGCAACTATGGCGGTGCGGCGTTCTTGCCTGCCGCTGTTGGAGTTGTCCACGAATGTCCTGACGTTCCAGGTCCTGAAAACAGAGTGGAAGATGCCTGTGCGTGAGTTCTTTTAATGTGGGGTGGCCGTTGCATACTGGCAACCACACGGGCTTGACAGAGCTAGGTCTTGGTCCAGTGGCAAGGGGGTTCAAGACGACTGGAGACCAGGCACTGCTGTATGAGCCTAGTTGCCTATGGCGAGATGTTGGCCGCAAGTTCGACGCCGAGTAGCGCCCTTGATGGTAGGTGGCCCGAGGCTTGGTTGGGGGCAGGCTTTGGGAAGGTTAGTTGTCCGCTGGAGTTCCAAGGGATGTTTTAAAAAGTTTCTTCCAAAGTTTAAAAAAAAATGAAGCAATTTGATATCTGCAGAAAAAATACGATCGCCCACCTATTATAGAAGCCGCCCCAATTTTCATTTCATTGATTCTATACAGATGAGCGGAAGTCCCGTTTGCTCTGATGGTCCACCAAAGTGATGCCGATTGATCGAGAGAATGAAATTCCCAACCCAAATTCCAGGTCACAATTCCGTAGAGTTGGGCTGCCCTGTAGCAGTGGGTAACGTTTGACAGGCTGAGCATGCCCCTTACTTTGTAGACGTGCAGGCAATTGAGACATACTCACGGTTACCTGCTGGAGCCGAGGAACATGGAAATGTTTCGATTCACATCATGAAATTGTTAAGTATGCTGATCAGCAGCATGTGGAACAGGGAAAAGAAATAGAAGATTGTGTCCATTTTGATTGAGTTTCCCCACTCCAGAAATGACACGATCACATTGTTCCATTTGCCTTGAACCCAGCACAGCCTGTGTGAAATCTAGTGCCCCTCACCACCTCAGGATGTCCCAAAGCGCTTTACAGCCAATGAAGCACTTTTGAAGTGTAGTCACTGTTGTAATGTAGGAAACGTGGCACAGCAAAGCCCCACAAACAACAATGAAATAAATGACTAGGTAATCTGCTTTAGGTGTTGGTTGAGGGATAAATATTGGCCATGACACCAGGGACAACATCCCTGCTCTTCTTCGAAATAGTGCCGTGGGATCATTCACATCCACCTGAGAGAGCAGACGAGGCCTCGGTTTAATAACTCCTCTGAAAGACGGCACCTCCGACAGTGCAGCACTCCCTGAGCACTGCACTGGAGTGTCAGCCCAGATTTTGTGCTCAAGTCTCTGGAGTGGGACTTGAATCTCTGACTCAGAGATGAGAGTGCTACCCACTGAGCCAAGGCTGACACTTGTAAAGTTTCAACGTGTTTCCTATAAAGCATCAATAACCCAGTGTCCCAGTAATCTCCCCCCTCACCTTGGATCATGGGCTATTCCGTTATCTACTGGGCAGTTACAATGAACACAAGAGTTCTATAACATACATTGCGATGAAGTCAGGGGACTGATAACTGTTGTCCAACATAATTTGCGTGTACAAAAAACGTGAGCGGAGCAAAGTTCTTCAGCAATTATATAGGGAGGCAGCAGGAGAAAAATCTAAACCTTGAGAGAATTGCTGATGGGAATTACAGGGATAGCTCAATGTTGTGCAATCACAATTAGGGCCCTATTCAGTTCAACTCTGATCGTTGGCTTCTGACGGCTTTAACACAGTATTATCTAAACCAACTAAGTGTCTATTTGGTGTTTAGATAATGATAGAGTCGGTATGCTGGAACACACAGACAGAACTGAATACTGCTTGAGTAATAGAAACCAGTGAAATGAATGCTTCAACTTGGATCGACCGTGGGCAGGGATGTCCAAGCTTTTTGTCTTGGAGGGTCACAAAGGTGCAAATCCTGGTGCCTCAGGAGCTGTACGACAACTTTAAATCTGTGCTCCCATTAATTTGCAGGCGTCCCAGGTAGAGAGAGAGAGGGAGCGAGGGAGGGAGGGAGGGAGGGAAGGAAGGACTGTAGCTTTAACACCCTGAGCAATGTGAATTCTCCTCCTTCAAGACATTCCTTAAACCTACTTCTTTGACTAACCAGTCCTTATGTCTCTTTCTTTGGCTTGGTGTCAGTTTTTTTGTGCGTGCCTGATTACGCTCCTTGGGACATTTTAACTATGTTAATGGCACTATATTAATGCATATTAAGAACTACTCCATCACCAGTTATATTTCAAACTAGGTCTCATTAGTTGGCACCACCATTCTACCCAAATGGCTGGAATACAACCCCAAAACCAGGACTATTCAAGGTCTTCCAATAAGCAATGATGCTGGAGGATACAATATAAAGGTGACAGCTCTGGAAAATATTCTGCACAAGTCAGGCCAAGTTTCTACAACTTTTCAACTGTTGGTTTTAAACGACGATCGAAACCCCAACGAATGGAGCACCACAACAGACCAGCGCTTTCCAATACCACACAAGTAGGATTTGGACATTTTCTTTTTACTTCAGTAATGAAAATATAAAACAGTTTTTAAACTAAAATCATTATGTACACACGGGTCTTGATATGTTATTAGCCTGATTGTACAAAGAACTGATCTTTAGGATCACCTCTGTCTGATATTTTCTTCCTTGACAATTTCCTTGGGGATCCAACTGGATTATAGAAATTTAGGTCTTAAATGTCAGTGTTAATCTTTGCTGAAATTTGCTGTACAGATTAATAGAAACATAGATTAATGATCAAGTTCCTTATGCTAATCAGTACAGAATTAGAAAGTAATCTAGGGCATTCACCTTCGAGCAAAGAAAAGCACATTAATACCTTTAATGCTCCTAATTCTTATGTTCTTTATACCCACTATAGTTATGTTTAATGAAACACAACTAAAATGTTTATAATCACAGATCTAATTTGCTAAAGCTATTTTTTTCTGTCTTCAGCTTTTACTTAGATGGATGTACAACAGACGGTCCCATTGTTTACACAAGTGTTATCCTCCAGGCCAAGGTGGACTCCTTCGGAGCGAGCAGCCGCATATCTCTCATCTTATCCATGGCTGAGTATCTACGGGCAGATCCCCTTTTGTTAACACTGTGCCCATTCAGGGATGTGACAAATCTTAAACGGAAGAAGATCCATATTTTGGCTTCTGAAACTGGCAACAGGAACACTACGGGCAGAGAAGCTGCAGAAATCTATTGGCCAATCAGCTGTGGGAGCTTTGGCATGTTGCAGGAACTCATTCAGGTTTTGAATCATAATGTCTTCTCGGGACATATTTCGCAGTATTTAGGATGGCATCTTTCAGGCTGGAGGATCTTTAGAAAAGGAGAAGAGAAGATTGTGTATCTTCAGAGGAACCGCCGCCAGGTTTTGATGGTTTCACCAACGCCTGCAATGACACCACCTAAACCAACCTACTTAATTAGACCTGGGCCCACAGTACTTGCCCAGATCTTTACCAAAATGTTCATGTCCACCAGAGACTATTCAAAACTTGATTCTGCAACTGAGGGGGACAGGTCACACGTGCAAACTAGGCTGCCAGCCATTCCACCAAGCAACAGCATCCCAACTGCACCAGAAAGGCAACAAAGCTTCCCATTTACAACCCCTTTCTCTTCTGTTCCACTCCAAGCACCCGCTCAATTTACAGAGATTGCCTTTGGCTTTGTGCTCTCAGTCTCACCGCCAACATCACTTGCAACAAAGTCTCTTTTAGCGACCACCAAACATTTGCCTACATTTACACTGCCATCAAAACCTGTAATGTCATTAGACTCACAAACGTCACACGTTCTCTTCGCTGAATCAGTGATGGAGCCAATGTCCCCAAGTTTTTATGTGCTTGAACCCTCAAGTTATTTTCTCCTCGGGACTCCATCACTCAGAATTGCACAGCTTTTACCGACTCTGATAGTAGTTACTGAGTTTGAAACAAAGGGGATTCAAAGCATAATTCCAACTGACCTCATTTCCTCTACCCTGTCCTCCTCTATGGCCATCATACAACCTCGGCTGACTGAACAATTTACAGCTACTTCCGGCCCAAACACACTATCTACATCAATGTCATCACTGTTTGATGAACCCACCCTACTGACTGCACTGAACATGTTTAGTACACCCTCTTTGGATAAAATAGCACCAACAGCCTCGGCCATTATCACTAGCACTAACCAAGATCATAAGGCAGAGACTTCATCAGTTAAAGCTCTGCATAGTTACAGCATGATGGCTCATTCTGAGTACTTACTTCCATCTCCAGTTCTCTACAGTCAGTCATCAGTCATCAGTCCGAAACAAACTTCTCTCTTACATACGCCTCCCATACATTCCTCGATATTTGTAGATACCAAAACAACACTTGTGGTGAATTCAATGGTTTCTGATGATCATGTACTCAGATCCCTGCTGTTTCTATCAAGTACCTATGCTTCCACTTTACAAATTACCAAATCCCAGGCTGATATTAACGATGCCTTTATGTCTTTTTCAACAATTCATCTGAACACAAGTTTACACGGTAAGTAACTTGGTTTAATGTCTTAGCCACTAATCGAGAAATCACTTTAGTTTCCTGTTTTAATAGATTATTTATTGCTGTTTACAAAACACTGAATTGCCTCAACTAGTGCCTGCCATATCTGGTCATTCAGTCCAGCTAGCTCCACAAGCACAATTGATGCTGTTCCTCATTCAGCCAGTAACTAGTGCCGTGGCTATCTGGATAGCTTCTTCCGCTCACTCCCCTTTACGAGTCCTTGATGACAGAGGAGTGTATGGTGTGCCCACCTCCATGTGATGGGCAACTTTCCTCTGAGGGACTAAAACCCATCTTGTTCACGAATGTCCTCCAGGGAAGGAAATCTGCCGTCCTTACCCGGTCTGGTCTAAATATGACTTCAGACCCACAGCAATGTGGTTGACTCTTAACCGCCCTCTGAAATGGCCTAGCAAACCACTCAGTTGTAACAAACCGCTACAAAAAAACAATAATAAGAATCACCTCACGGACTGCAGCGGTTCAAGAAGGCGGCTCACCACCACCTTTTCGAGGGCAATTAGGGATGGGCAATAAATGCCGGCCTCTCCAGCGATGCCCACATCCCAGAACTAATAAAAATAACTAAACCATCAGTGCTAGGCTGGGATTTGAACGCAGAGCTCGATTCCTGGTATGTTACCAGAAATACTGTCCCTTTAAGAGTTTTCATGCAATTCATGGCATCTTTGTCTTAACTGCAGACGCAGCCTTGTTCTGGAATCATACCAGTTTCCTTTGGGAGAGAATACAGTAGAAAATGCCAAGCATTTGCAGCGAAGCAGTGCACTGAAAAATATTAATTGCAAAGCAAAACAGTGCAGGTTTCAAAACTTATCAATGACATCAAAAAAATGTGATCACCTTAGATACTAAAAAATAGGACCAAGGTTCTCAGCAAAACATCTAATATCCAATAGATGTAATTGTTTCATTTTATTCTTGAACACAGCATTTGAAACATTATTGTTGGGTCTATAACGCTGATAAATTTCCAACTGAAAATCTTTGTAAAAATGTGTCCTCGAGATTAAAACTCAATGTCATTGTACAACTCCCCAAGACAAAGTGAAGAAAACCTGAGAGGGCTGGATGAGTCACCCGAATAAAATTGTTTATCCGCTAAAAAAACAAAATGCTGTAAATATTCAGCAGATCAGGCAACATCTGTGCAAACACCCCTTTCAGGTGAAACAGCGATTTACTTGTACTTCTTTTGATTTAGTATAATGTGTTCGCTGCTCACGATGTGGGCTCCTCTACATTGGGGAGACCAAACGCACCTCCATTCAGTCCGCAAGTGTGACCCCGAGCTTCCGGTCACCTGTCTCTTTAATTCTCCGCTCCACTCCCACTCTGACCTCTCCGTCCTCGGCCTCCTACACTGTTCCAATGAAGCTCACCGCGAGCTCGAGGAACAGCACCTATTCTTTCGTTTAGGCACTTTACAGCCTTCTGGACTCAACATCGAGTTCAACAATTTCAGATCATAACCTCTGCCCCTAATTTTTTTCTGTATTTCTTTGATTCTCTTTCCCGTGGCAGTTATTGATGATTCTGCCACCTTCATTTACCCCCTATTTCAACTCATCTTTTGTTCTTAACTTGTCCCATTACCATCCCCTTTGGCCTCACACCATCATCCCTTCTGTCTCTCTAATCTCTCCCGCCTTCCACCCTATCACAGACCTTCCCTTTTGTTCTTTCCTCCCCTCCCCCTTTCCCTGCCCCTACACTTGCTTCAAATCTGTTTCTAGTTCTGACGAAGGGTCATCGACCTGAAACGTTAACTCTGTTTCTCTCTCCACAGATGCTGCCTGACCCGCTGACTATTTCCAGCATTTTCTGTTTTTATTTCAGAGTTCCATCATCTGTAGTAATGTGCTTTTGTTTTGGCTATCTTCACTTTGACAACTTGGGTTAAATTAGAAACAAATTGTGAAATTTGTAAATGCCATTACATAATGTGGCCTGACACTATGTTGCCTTTGTTACTCTAGACTTGACTATTCCAACGCACACCCGGCTGGCCTCCCACATTCTACCCTACGTAAACTTGAGGTGATCCAAAACTCGGCTGCCAGTGCCCTAACTCTCACCAATTCCCATTCACCCATCACCCCTGTGCTCACTGAGTTACATTGGCTCCCGTTAAGCAACGCCTCAATTTCAAAATTCTCATCCTTGTTTTCAAATCTCTCCATGGCCTCACCCTTCCCTATCTCTGTAATCTCCTTCAGCCCAATAACCTCCTCCCTCTGCCCCCGAGATGTCTGCGTCCCTCTAATTCTGCCCTCTTGAACATCCCTGATTATAAGCGCTCAACCATGAGTGGCCGTGCCTTCTGTTGCCTGGGCCCAAGCTCTGGAACTCCCTGCCTAAACCTCTCTGCCTCTCTACCGCTCTTTCTTCCATTAAGATGCTCCTTAAAACCTATATCTTTGACCAAGCTTTTGGTCACCTGCGCTAATTTCTCCTTATGTGTCAATTTTTTGTCCCATAATACTCCTGTAAAGTGCCTTGAGATGGTTTACTATGGTAACGGTGCTATATAAATACACATTGTTGTTGACGGATTGTTAACTCCAAGGCATCAGCCTTGGCTCAGTGGGCAGCACTCTCACCTGCAAGCCAGAAGATGAGTTCAAGCCCCGCTCCAGATACTTAACAACATAATCTAGGCTGACACGTCGATGCAGTAGTTGGAGATGTCACCTTTTGGATGAAACGGCTTGGTTGAGTGTAAAAGATCCAATGGTACTACGCAAGGAGATCATGGGAGGCATCCTGGCCAACATTTATCCCTAACCATATGCCACTAAAAATAGATTAACTGGCCATTCATCTCATTGTTGTTTAAATGACCTTGTAAATTAGTCTTGCTTGTCACATTTCCCTACAACAGTGACTACACTTCAAAAGCACTTAACTGGCTGTGAAGCGCTTGAGGTTGGGAAAGGCGATATAGGAATGCAAATTCTCTCTTTCCTTTTGAATTATCCCTGACATCATGAAAAGCATTCCACTGGGATGGATTTAATGCGATATTCAGTGTGCATTTCTTGGGCAAGTGCAACCTAATTTTGGACAAATACTTTGGACGTGGCCTTGTGAATGCTGCCTACCAGCATTAATCGTCACATGATTTAGCCGCTGCATCAAAGTTATTTACCTTATGTTTTATCTCTATAATCTCCTCCAGCCCCACAAACCCCCCTCCCTGAGATGTCTGCACTCCTCTAATTCTGCCCTCTTGAGTATCCCTAATTATAATCACTCAACCATTGGTGACCGTGCCTTCTGTTGCGTAGGCCCTAAGCTCTGACACTCCCTCCCTAAATCTCTCTGCCTTTCTACCTCTCTTTCCTCCTTCAAGACGCTCCTTAAAACCTACTTCTTTGACCAAGCTTTTGGTCACCTGCGCTAATTTCTACTTATGTAGCTCGGTGTCAAATTTTTATCTCCTAATACTCCTGTGAAGCACCTTGGGACGTTTCACTACGTTAAAGGCGCTATATAAATGCAAGTTGTTGTTGATGATGAAAAGCAAGTATATAGACTTTAAAATTGCCAACTTATCACACAAGACCACACCAACTTTCAACACTAAATTGCTTCTGGATGCTACAATGTGCTCCCACTATACCATCTCAGCTGCTCTTTAGTTGTAGGTAGTTTCTGTTTTCCCGGAAGGTCTCACCATGCTGTTAAGGACTCCTGTAGCAGAAGCTCAATTGAATCTGACTTGGTGAGGTATGGTGAGTCTCATCATCATCCTAGGCAGTCCCTCGGGATCAAGGAAGACTTGCTTCCAATCCTGAAGTGAGTTCTTTGGTGGCTGAACAGTCCAGTACGAGAACCACATTTTCTGTCAGGTGGGACAGATAGTCGTTGAGGGAAAGGGTGGGCAGGGAGCCTGGTTTGCCGCACGCTCCTTCCGCTGCCTGCGCTTGATTTCTGCATGCTCTCGGTGACGATACTCGAGGAGCTCAGCGCCCTCCCGAATGCACTTCCTCCACGTAGGGCGGGCTATGGCCAACGACTCCCAGGTGTCAGTGGGGATGTCGCACTTTATCAGGGAGGCTTTGAGGGTGCCTCCTATCAAAAAGAGCTGGCATTGATGATGAGATCCAACACCGCCTCCAGTGCGCCAGTGCAGCCTTCGGCTGTCTGAGGAAAAGAGTGTTTGAAGATCAGTCCCTCAAAACTGTCGCCAAGCTCATGGTCTACAGGGCCGTAGTAATACCCGCCCTCCTGTATGGCTCGGAGACGTGGACCATGTACAGTAGACAACTCAAGTCACTGGAGAACTATCACCAGCGATGTCTCCGCAAGATGCTGCAAATCTCCTGGGAGGACATACACAACCATTAGCGTCCTCGGCCAGGCCAACATCCCCAGCATGGAAGCACTGACCACACTTGATCAGCTCCGCTGGGCAGGCCACATAGTTCGCATGCCAGACATGAGACTCTCAAAGCAAGCGCTCTACTCGGAACTCGTCCACGGCAAGCGAGCCAAAGACGGGAAATCATTTATGCAAATGGTGAACAGCAGTGGACCCAGCACCAGTCCCTGTAGACCACTTCCCATCTTCTGCCAGTCTGAAGAACTAGCTTTAACCTCTACTCTCTGTTTTCTGGCCAATTTTGATCCATTCTGCTACTTGTCTCCCAACTCCATGTGCTCTGACCATCGTCATGAATCTACTATGCCGTACTTTATCGAAGGCCTTTTGAAAGTTTGTGTATATTACAGTTGCATAAGGGGCAATGCACGTATTGTTTGCAGCATCTGCCACTGGAAAATTCAAGCAGCAGCTTTTGAAGCGAGGCAAGGTAGTTGAGCCTGCCAGCCACAGAACAGCAAATAAAGTAGGCTTCAACTTCAGAGAATCTCACCAAAAACTGAAGCAGGAACACATAAAAATGGTAAAGTCTGGAAGAACTTATTCCTGGCATGTTGATTTGCTGCCAATTCAGATTAAAAAGAAATGGGTTAAATCTGGAATGATGACATGCAATATGGGCTGAATGTAAATTCTTAAAAGGGACATCAGCCTTAGGACTTCACCAGTTAGGCTGACAAACTTTTTGTTTGTAGGTTGGCAGCTGAACAGATTACAGGGAATTGGGGACTTTAAACTTCAGTAGAAAAATGTTCATTCAAAAAGCAGGGAGTTCTCCCAGTGTCCTGGCCAATATTCCTCCTGGAAAAGAGCTCATTGGTCTCATTGCTGTTTGAGGGATTTTGCTGTGTTCACGTGGTTGCTTTACATATTGGCAGAACCTGCACTAGAGTAATTCAGGGTATGTGCAACACTTTAGAACATCTCCCAGAAATGCGATAAGGTGCAAGACAAATGCAAACCCTTTTCTTCGTGTAGGGAGAAAAAAAGCATCGATGTTTTTGTAATTTACAATCAAGAGATTAATATTATTTACCATACTTAGTTAATGTTATAAATTTTCTACTTGTTTTTCCTTTCTGTCTTAAAACAGAGATGTATACAGCAACTGAAGTCAGCCCTGATTTGATCAATTCAACTGTGGACGACAAAAGAGACAGTTCTGAATCCAATACCAAGATTGAAACTAGTCTCAATCTGGTCAGTCCGTTACACCTATTGTCAGAACACATCCAGCCAGACTCCGATGTTTCACTTTTACCAAATAGCCTTATGCCAACTTCTCGGTTGACAAATGTGGAGGAATCACTTTCTACAGGGATGCTCATCACATATGCCTCATCGAGCATGAAGATAACCACCGAAGACTTGTCTTTCCACTCAGTGGACAGTATACTTTGGTCAACAGAGCTAGCTTCAACAGAGGTGGAAAGTTTATTTTATGCGACACAGCAAATTGACATATCACCAAGTCAACCATTTGCATTTACCAATATAAGCGATATTCAAACAACGTTGATAGCTAATGGCAGGAGTGAAGAAATTACTAGCACAAATTATCTATTCGCACCCAGTATTTTTACCATCTCACCGAGCACACCAATACACTTACAAGGTTCATCAGAACCCATTCCAGCACATACAACCAAACCTGAATTAATGACTACAAGTATGTCATTACTTAGTTCAGACAGAAAGCTTTTGGAGTTTACTTTATATTCTGCCAAATCAGGCACTATGGCTTCTCCTCAGCCACAATCTTTCTCTTATCATAATGAAGTTATTTTGTCCTCTTTCAACACACAAACAGCTAGCTTTCTCACTGCCACATACATCACTCATCAGTTGATTCCCACCTCCATTTTATTTTACTCTTTTGAAACATTATCTTCTCTGTCAATTGGAGAAATTGTAAAGGAATCGATCATCAAACAAGCACACATTCCTTCAGTTTCTTTTCAAGAACGTCCAGCACTGTCGACCCATTCACTCTCACTCCAAGAAAATCAATCTAGCTGGGACTTGATTACTCCTTTAAACTCGTCCATCGATGGGCTAGTACTATTACAGCACTCTTCCCTCACATCGGTGGATTGCACACCATATTCTCACTCAGTCACCAAACTCATCCTGTCTACTCCTGCTTCCGTTGCATCCTACCCATCGGTCGGAAAGGATCTGCGGCTGTCCACCTTCCCATTCTCTCCCACTTCTCCATCACCTGAATTTTCTTTTCTGTCCACAGCTCAAGATCCTCTTACCAGTTTACAGTCATTTAGGCAAATTACAAATCAGTCCAGCCAGGATAATTCCATCAGTTTTCCACCTTCGTT